>NC_092633.1:71261624-71564044 GCF_039555335.1 Amphiura filiformis
AAGAAATTAAGGTTATTGTTTGTGACAGATCTTATGGGTTTGGATTTTTTTAGTGCACAGAAGCTAAGAAAGAGGGAAAGTCTTCAGGAAACAGGAAAGTAAATAATGAGAACAGAAAAGGAAAGCAGACATAGGGGTCAGGGCAATAGTAGGACTGCTAAAATGAAAAATTTCAATATACATTTGAATGCTTTATACTGTTGAAACCTATTATGAGAAAGAACAGAAATTCTGCAAAGTTGTCTTGTCACAGTCATAAATTTAATGTGGTTTTACTGAATTGTAAGTGACTCAATCCTTTTGCATGAAGATTATTTAATATTAAATTATTAATCAAGCTACAGTGAAATCAACATATGGTATATCACCTGTATCATGACTAAAGCCACTATGATTTTGAGAAATTAATTACATGCATCATATTTTCTCATCAGTATTGTCAGTGGTTTCTGTCAGTAATGAATTCTTTATTTAGTAGATATATTCTAGAGAGATAATTAATAAACAAGGTCAGTTCTTGATTAGTTACCATTCTATTAGTATTATACATGATATAGGTGAGGATCGTTTTGCAATATCGCGAGTGGCTTGTCGCTTCTTAATATATACCTTGTCAGATACAATCAAACTCACATAGATTGCTCTGTGTGCATTTGTGTGTACAGTTAAAATATTTCAAATTACACCAAAGATATGCAAGATGTGATCCACTATAATAATTTCTAATTGACTCATGATGACTAAAATTTCTTACATTTATTGTATTAATAAAATTTAGATTCCTATTTGCTGAAGTGCAGTGGTTGATCATTGTAAGACCCCTGGTCACTTATTCCATACCTGGAGTATCAATTGATTCACAAGATAACAATGAGACTTTTGAACATAAATATACATCATGTGTAACACTTACAGTTCTTAATGCAGGGACATAAATTCAGCTTTTATAAATTCAGCCTAAGATTTTACGGAGATTATATAGGTTACAAAATTACAACAAGCTCGAATTTGTTCATCCGAGGAGCCATTAAACCTGACATTTAAATTACTTTAAGGGGTACTACACCCTCGATAAATTTGTGTCTATTTTGCATTTTTCTCAAAACTAATAACACAGTGGTAACAAAAGTTATGTATATTATAGGGGCAAGAATCCAATTACTACACTGGAATTTCAGTGACCCAAGACAAGTGGTTTGTTATTTATAACCAGAAATGAGGTACCACTAGGATGTACCTCGTTTCCTATCATATATACTGAACCGCTTGTCTTGAGTCACTGAAATTTCAGTGTAGTAATTGGATTCCTTGCCCCAATAATATACATAACTTTTTGTTACCAGTGTGTAATTATTTTTTGAGAAAAATGCAAAAATAATCACACATTTACCACATGGGTGTAGTACCCCCTATTTTATGAGCAAATCATAGTATAGTATATAGATTTATACATGAGAAGATAATTTAGATAGATAGATTTTTGTACACTCAAGTATGATAACATGCTATTACGGTAGTATTGAAACGTTGTGGTATTTTTGCCAAAAATAGCAATATAGATGTATCTGTAATTTGTATTTTAGTTGATTATTGCTTCTCTTACAGTTTGAAGTGATATAGTATTGATGTCTTATGTACATTACACATGTAAGGAGTGTGTACAATAACCATATGAATCAGATTGAAAACGACAATTCTTACAAAAACCTGTTACTTTATAATAGAGGGATGTATGCAATCATCAGGTGATTTGCTTTAAAAAAATTTGTCTGGGGTTTTAAAATTTAAAATTTTCATTTTCATTTTTCTCATTTTTCCAAAAGTGTCGCAATTAAAAGCAAATCTTATTTTGTGGAAAATTGTTATCTTTCTGCCACTCCGTGGTCTGGGAAATGGGTATAACTTATAGCCAGATCCAAAGTCTTTATGACTATGTAGACTAGATAAATTTAAAGAAATAAAAAAAAAAAAATCCTGACAAACCATGTTTCTTGGACAGCGGTGTGAGGATAAAGGCAGGATGTTTTTTGTTTTTGCCTAACTGGAAAGTGGAAAGTTACACACAAGTCATGTTAAATCGAGAGAGATACTTTAACCCATAAGATCAAAATATTACGATGACCATACCAAATATCTGATAATTTCTAATTGATAATTTGTATTTTAACTTCCTCTTTCTACAAGAAATTTGTTCATTCAGATTTGTTCAGAATGACTCTTATGATTATCCAGGCATACATTCAAACTTAAATTATATGATGTAAATCCAGGTGGCCTTTCTCATCAGTTTTATCATCCAGTTTTGTTATTAAAAACCACCATGCTGCTATGTGTACAATGTGACTTAAATATTACATGAATGAGAGACTGCAAGAAATGATAATGTTGGATATGGGATCATGCTAGCTAGATATTCTTTTTGTATGTGTGACTCGATCAGGATGATTTTACGCAATGCAAGCTTGATATGCGCGAAAATGTCAAAAGTATGTGGCCCAACCCATAAACTCAATATACACTGGGTCAGATACCTTATACATCTGACTCATTAGCTCGTTTGGTAGAGCATCGGTCCGGTAATCTGAAGGTCCCAGGTTCAAATCCTGGATGGTCAGTGAAATTTTTTCACTGGCTGTCATTTATTTATGTATTTGGAGACTTGTGTTAAAAACCTGTCTCACTATATACATGTATTTGGGGTTTTTTTACATGGTTAATGGCCCCAAATTACCTTCTTAGATGTCTGTGCATCCCCCCACACACCTCATACACTCTTAGCCCCTCCCCAGGAATACATTACACACATAAAAATCATTTTTATTTTGATTTTATCTTTTGATTTTTGTCAAATGAAGAATAAAAGCTGTTATATAGTATCATGTATTGTAAAGTTTATCACATCATTTTATCACACAGAAAATCCTGAGATTGAAAGTGTAAGCGTGTCTGATCACCGCTAACAAATCCATTTTTTGTGCCAAATACCACTCGAGACATGCATTGTAAAGGAAGTTGGTATTGTTTGGATTTTCTCCAATGTTGAAATGTACACCTAAACCCATATTAGAGAAGTATATGTTGATACATAAAATGGGGAATAATTTGTTCCTGATTTCTTTCATGATTCATGAACTTTCCATATCTACCCGTATCTATAACAAATTACTTACTTTACTTACTTTTTCAGCCATTATCAATCCACTGCAGGATGAAGGCCTCAGCATGATGTCTCCATGTTCTGTTTTGCGCTTGTTGGTACCAGTTCACTTCTCCCCAGTAGTTTTACAGCTTGTCCCTCCATCGCTTCCGTTGGCGTCCTCTATTTCGCTTCCTCCCATAAGGTGTCTAATGTGTGAGTGTTGAGCTCCAACGATTGTCTTGTCTGCGGCTGATATGGCCAGCCCAGGTCCATTTTCTGCTTTTGATGGTTTCCAAGATGTCTTGAACTTGGGTCTGCTCCCTGATCCATTTGTTGGTTTTTCTGTCCTTGTAGGTAATGTTTAATATGCTTATTTCCATGTTGTGTTGGGCTGCTGCTAGTTTTCTTTCCATTTTAGATGTTAAAGTCCATGATTCTGCCCCATATGAAATAGCTGGGAGGATGCATTGGTTGTACACCTTTCTTTTAAGGCATATTGGGAGATTGCCTTTAATGATGGTGCTGTATCTTCCAAAGGCTTGCCACCCGGCTTTAATTCTCCTTCGAATTTCAGAGTCTTGATTTTTGTCTCAAAGAGAGAAGTGTTGTCCAAGATATACATATTCCTCAACCTGCTCAATTTCAACCCCTTTTACTTTCACTATCTTTGGGACTGTTTATAATCCTGTCATGACCTTTGTTTTCTTCATATTCATTTTTAGTCCGGTTACCCTGCTTGCCTCATCCAACTCTTGCAGCATTGTCTCATGTTCATTTAGGTTGCTTGATATTGTGACAATGTCAATTATAACAAATTACCGAGTTGCATAACTTTTTGTGATAAAAACTCGAACGGTGGTGATGCAACTGCAAATTTCCCTTTTGCAAACCTAATCATTCACCAAGTTACATTTTTTCAATCTTAGTGATTAAAGTCTAAAAATGAGCAAAAATACCTTTAAAAATATCCATGGACCTCAAAATAGTGAGCATTAGTTGCTATGTCCGCTTAACAACTACATCGTGTCAAACAAAAAATGTTGCGTCTTTGCGTATCAACACGCAGCGTGAAACAAAAACAATGCGCATCATTTAGTTCGCGTCATTTCGTGACATCATGTATCAACACGCTGCCTCTAAAGCAAGTAGGAATAATAAACATGGGAAAATCAAAATGAGTGAGGAGAGTGCATGGGTGCCATGGGTTGGCGATATTATTTAACAATCCGCGATGCATGAGTGATGACCATCAAACTTTGCGAACATGGCAAAAATACAAATTAATAGCCGTTATAATTTTTTGAGCATAGGACAGCTACTTATACTGACTTAAAAATTGTACATTTTATTTTCACATTAATTCACAAATTGTTTGTAGTTGACTAGGAAGAAGTACTAAAACCATGATACTAGGGACAGATAAGAGGCGAGCGGACAAGAGGGAGAAGAGGGATGTGAGCTAAAGGGGGGAACAGTGAAAAGAACAGGAGGATAGGGAACAACACAGGGAGGCAACAAAGAAGAAGTTGATTAAAATGAATTTTAAATGACTGGTCAGGGTCAATTGGTATATAAATTAGAGAGCTGGTAAAATTGTTCGCAATAAAAGCTCGGAGGGTGGCGATGCATTTGTAAAATTGCATTTATTTACGAACCGCGAAAGACAGGTGACCGCTAGTGCATACAAAAAACAAGGTTATTATCTGATCAGCTCGTAATAGGCGGGACTCATAACATTGTGGATTGATAATGAATGGCATACATGCACCTGGGCGCATAACCTACGAGAACTGAGCTTTGCGTATTGCGTGACTGATGCATGCTTTTGTGATCATTAGCGGGCGTAAGTTGGAAATTTATTGACTTGCGCAGTAACAAAAACCGAATAATTCTTGCCTATTACGAGCTGATCATAGTATATGGTTAATATCCTTGTTTCTCTTTTCTTCCACTCCCTCAAGTCCTTCCTGTTTCATTCTTTTCCCACTCCCTTCTTTCCCCTTTATTTTCAATAAAATGTATACACGTTTATTTTATTTTTCTTATTAGACAATGACAATATTGTTGGTGACCCAACAATTTACAACATTGATGAACCACAAGTACGACATAGAAGACAAACATCAGATAACACAAGTGACAGAACAGCCAACTCCACTGCAACAACAGATGCTACAAATGTAACCCAGTCAACTCCATCAGGTGATGCTACTAGTCCCAATGCATCCCCATCTGCTAGTGGGACTACTACTGATACACCAATGATGACAACAGTGAATGGTACAGATATTAAGGATAAAATTGCTAACTGCAGTGGTGAATATTTATGTATAGAGGTATGTATCATAGGGGGATAGTCGTCTTTAGTGCTTCATGAAGGCAGAAGGCTTGTAGGTTACAGCCAAGAGATCAAAGTATTTAAGGTTATTAATTATTTTAAACTGTTGTGATTTGGTAGTTCACAGCATCTTACGAATGGTAGTGAGCTTTGGCAAACATTGCATTGCTCAATTCATAGCGAGCGTGTAGAATAATTAAACTATCACAGATATACTTTTATAGGTGCTGCGGTCTTGAGTTGCGTTGTGAAGGGCGCTGGAACAACAACACTTTTGTAAAACGTATCCATAACTAATTAACAACAATACATTAAGCAAGTTTGCAGAGTTCACGATTTGTAGAATGAACTTTTGCAAAACATCAAGGGGTTAATTTTCAATAATATATTGATCTAGATAATGAAAATCGATTTTTTAGGTTGTTTCGGCCAACAATACCTCGTCTACCCTTAAATACAATTTTTTGATGAAAACATGTAAGTCTACCCCCTTCTGTTTGGAATAACTTTAAAATGTCTTCAAAACATTGTCTTCAAAAACATTTGTAAACATCTTTGTAAAACAAACTGACCTGCAGCAACCCACAGTGAAATCGGAAAGACAAATTTCATGTCATATATTGCCATGCAATTGATCTGAGATTTGAATTTATGATCTAGATCTCAATAAACTTTACAAATTGTGTGTCTTTGTTTGGTTGTGGGGGTGGGGTACTACAATGTAAGCACTGTTGATATATCGATAATAATAACTGTCAAACAATGTCGATATTGCCAATATCACTGTCTATCACAATATATATCCAAATTGCAGATAATGAAAAAAACATTTTGGCAAAAGTTAAATTCAGACTTCAGCTCTTCCTATGGTTCATTTAAAATTGGGTAAATGAAACAATGAGAATACTCAGTTATTTGGAGGGGATGTCAAGCCAACGGTCCCATGTATAAACAGTCATATCTATATACATATCACAGTCAGTTTCAAAAAGAGTAGGGCGTTTACCTTGGCTGTCCCACTCTGTCCCGGTTTGTTCATTGAGAGTTCTTAAGATTAGCATTGTAATTTGGGTACCCTTCTGATTAAGCATTAAAATCGAAATAAATAAAGATTAGCATGTAACTGACTTCCATTGATGGGTACTAGTGCAGCTGTGTACACACCCAGGATAACATTGATAGCTAGAAACAAGTGAATGGTAAATCTCTCACTGTATCATTGTTTCATAGTGGCATCCTAGTTTCTAGAAAAATAAAATGCCTGTCACAGAAAAAAAAATGAAGACGAGGGGGAGGAGAAAAATGGACAATAGTGAAAAAATACAGTGATTATGAGTAAAAAATTGTCCAAAAATATTTACAACTTTTAATTTTGGGTTCAAAAACAAAAAATAAATTTGGTAAAAAAGCCAACAAGTGCTTTATCTAGCGAGGCATTTTTTTCTCTTTTGCTTTGCAATCACAGAAAATTGTCAACACAGTACTCTCTAGTCCAAGAAAGGACTATGACCTGTTCAGAATGCATTATCCACTTTCATTATTGGAGACAGAAATTCATTTTACTGAAACTAGATGAAATAAAACTGAGACTGAGTGACATTTTGTACAACAAATATAATAGGTTTTGCAACAAAAGCGACTGATGCAAAAAGCAAAATAGGCTGTTGCATGAAATTATATTTAGGAATTCAATCATGTTTCATCTTTGTTCGTCACCACTTAGCAATGATGCGTCCGCAACATCTGCATGGATTAAGTAAACCATATACCCCGGCCATATACATGCCGTACGTAAGTTGTGAAACCAGGGTGAACAATGCGAAACACGATTGAATTCCTTTCAACAACAAAAACAAACTAAATGATTATCTAATTCACGTGATTATTTCTTGAGGAATCTTAGTTAGTCATTGTTACTTAACAGTACAAGAAGATCGATGACTTTTCTGTTGATATCGGCAATATAATTACAAAATCAAATGGTAATGTTTAGGCGCTGCATCCAAAATATTGAATTCAACATGTTTACAAGTGTCTATAAAGTCTTATTCAGATTCCCTTTTACAAATTAAGCGTACTGCTAGCCGTCCAGCGCATATTAATTGCACAAGGTCCAATGCACACGCTTGACGTCGCGCGCGTATACGCGATGGTTAAGCTGTCAAATGAAATCTGAATAAGACTTTAGTATATGCACACAAGTTCTAGGCATGACCAATTTTACACACTCATGCATATTAACATACGTACTATTAAATGTAAAAGTGTGGATTCATCACAGATAAACATAAGTTGGCTCCTGTACAAAGGTATAGCAAGAGTTGTTGAAATATAAATACCACACTTACTAATCTTCAATTCTAACCGGACCTCAAGTAAAATTCTATCCAGTTGAGTATGGAGTGATAGTGATCATGAAATACTCAGTCAAAATGAGTTGTTTCCTGCTAAAATCGATAGATGTGTTAACATTCTGTTAATATATTTTATTATTTTCAGCAACTTGTTTTTGATAATATTGTATCATGTTTTGTGGCATATTAAAACATTCAGACATTATTAAAACATAAATGATTTGTATAGTGCTGATTACTTAGTACTTTTGGTCGTCTTAAAGGGAAAAAAGGTACCGGTAATCAAACGACCAACCTTTTTTTTTTTCAATTGGCTTTACGATGTAACAATTGCAAATACATGCGGCAACGTAACTAGGATAAGTACCTAATACTAATATTTTATACCTGTTTTTATATATGACAGGATGACCATGACTATTACAAGGTGAGGTATATTCATCCTGAAGCGGCAGGCAATTATTGGGTAGATGTGGACAATATGATTAGAAGTGCGCCGGCTCAAATTCAAAGTAGTAGCCTTGCTACATCAACTCGACGTGCAAAGGTGAGGGCTAAAATTAAAACATAGCAAACAATGTTAATTGGTAGCCTGTATCACTTGATTTCTGCATGGTACTGAATCCTAAGATTTGTTCTACCCTTTCCGTAATAGATCATTTTCTTAAACCCAACCCTAACTATATTCTTTCCCCTAATAAGCTGACTTTATTTATTTATTTATTTATTTATTTATTTATTTATTTATTTATTTATTTATTTATTTATTTATTTATTTATTTATTTATTTATTTATTTATTTATTTATTTATTCATTTATTTTTATTATTTTACTTGGAGAAAGATGACTATCTTCGTGCAGAGTGCTCGATGCATTAAATCAGAGCTAATAATACGAGTAGAACTGAGTTACAACTTTCGTTCCACAACTTCTACTCGTATTTTTATTATTTTACTCATTATTTTATTGCTTGATTGATCGCTTGATTGCTTGATTGATTTAACAGTATTATTTTAAGGTAGACTAACTTTGCAATTAAGAGTGCTCAATCCCATTGCAGGGGAGCATAAAAACAAATTTCAAAGTATAGATCTCTGGAAAGGCAATCGTAACTCTCAGTTTCACGGCATACTCTCACTTTCAATAATTGGATTATACCCGATCATCAGACGGATGATTGGGTACCCAGTAATCGAAAGTGAGGGTATGCCATGAAACTCGTGAGTAATGATTGCCTTTCCAGAGGTCTATATTTTATTTTATTTTATTTTATTTTATTTTATTTTATTTTATTTTATTTTATTTTATTCTTATTTGTTTGTTTGTTTGTTTGTTTGTTTGTTTGTTTGTTTGTTTGTTTATTTATTTATTTATTTATTTATTTATTTATTTATTTATTTATTTATTTATTATAATTTATTTATTTATTTATTTATTATAACCTGGGTAACCAATCAATGCACTGTTACTTCTCTCCCTTGGTGCCCATGTGGCACAAAGGCACTACATAAAAAACACAATAAAAGCAGCATTTAAAACATATCATAAGATTACACATTACATCAAAATAAATCAAGAGCAATCTATAATAAATTACCGAGTTGCAAAACTTTTCGTGATGCAACTGCAAATTTCACTTTTGCAAACCTAATCAGTCACCGAGTTACGCTGCATATTCACCTCATTGTTTAAAATCTTAGTGATTAAAGTCTAAAAATGAGCAAAAATACCTTTAAAAATATCCAGGGCCTCAAAATAGTGAGCATCAGTTACCATGTCCGCCTAACAATTACATCGCGTCAAACAAAAAATATTGCGTCTTACTCTTCGCGTATCAACATGCCGCGTCAAACAAAACAACACGTATCATTTAGTTTGCGTCATCTGGCGACATCGCGTCAACACACTGCCTCTAAAGCAAGTGGGAATATTAAACACGGGAAAATCAAAATGAGTGAGGAGAGTGCATGGGTGCCATGAGTTGGTGATATTATTTAACAATCCGCGATGCATGGGTGACCATCAAACTTTGCGAACATGGCAAAAATACAAATTAATAGCCGTTGTAAATTTTTTGACCATAAGACCCCGGGAAAGGACCTATTTATACTGACTTAAAAATTGTACATTTTACGTTTCACATTCACAAATTTTTTAGCAGTTGACTAGGAAGAAGTACTAAAACCATGATACTAGGGACAGATAAGAGGCAGATCGGATAAGAGGGAGAAGAGGAATGTGAGCTAAAGGGGGAATTTAACAGTGGAAAGAACGGGAGGATAGGGGACAACACGGGGGGGCACAAAGAAGAAGTTGATTAAAATGAATTAAATGAAACGACTGATCAATCGGTAATAAATTACGGAGTTGGTAAAATTGTTAGCAATAAAAACTTGGATGGTGATGATGCATTTGTAAAATTGCATTTATATACGAACCGCCAAAGACAGGTGACCGCTAGTACAATAAAAACATCACTTGAAACATTAGGTCATAAGATTGCACATTACATAAAATGCATAAAAGAACAAAACAATATATTTTGTTCTTGAAAAGAAAACATGGATTCAGGTTTGTAGGGGCCAATGCTGTAGCAATGTCAGGACTACACTCGGTTTCAGAGAAGAACGGCAGTCCATCGCTCAGATTGACGCAAACGCCCTGTTAATGAGCTTGAGCTTCACCGACCAACATTTTGACACGTAATCTGCCAATCGGATTACCGCGTCTGTTCTTACACGATTGGATCAGCCAATCAGAACCCACTTTCGTATTTACGCTGTGCACACTCTCAAAATGTAAACAACTGCCGTTCTTCTTTGGCAAAAACTGTAATTCAGCACATCGAAAGGCCAGAATACAAGTACAGGGCCATAAATGGAAATTTTAACAAATTAAAATTATTATTATTTTTATTAAATTATTATTATTATTATTATTATTATTAGGCCTAAATAAATTTGATTGGCGTAACCCGACCTACCCTGAAATTAGCCCGACCCTAACTTTTTTCTTTTGCAAAATAAAAAAATAAAATTTAAGAAAATAAATAAAAATAAATAAAAATTCATAAATTTGAAAAATAAAGAAGAAAAAAAGTTTCAAAGCCTTTATCAAATGAAATTTACAGCTTAAAAAATTTAAAAAAATTAAAAATTCCCAACCTACCTACCCTCAAATATTTTTTATGTTACGCCAATCAAACAAATTTTTTAGGTATTATTATTATTATTATTACTAGTGCACCTGCGGCTGTGAGAGCCCAGATGCTGTGAGTGCACTGGCATGATAGCGATACTGTTTGACCCCAGATGACCTTTGACCTATCAAGTTTAAGCCCAATAGGGCAAAGTTTAAATTTAGCCCCTACATGACCTTTGACCTCGGTTGACCTCAATTTTGTTTTGCACATATATTCCCCTCCTATCAAGGATTGCACCCACCACGTTTGAACCCGATAGGACAACGTTTGAAATCCATGACCTTTGACCTCGGATGACCTCCATATAATGTTTTTCATGCTCCCCTCATACAAAGGTTTCGACCCACCACGTTTGAGCCCGATCGGACAAAGTTTGAAATTTGACCCCTCCGTAATGACCTTTGACCTCGGTTGACCTCTATTTTATTTCGCGCATTATAGTCCCCTCCTATCAAGGATTCCACCCACCAAGTTTGGGCCCGATCGGACAAAGTTTGAAATTTTGACCTTTGACCTTGACCTCCGATGACCTTCAAAACCACATGGCCAACATACTTTTCCCGATACCTATCTATATGCGAAATTTCAGCGCGATGCGTCGAAGCACGGCGAAACGCATAGCCGGACACACAGACACACAGACAGACAGACAGACAGAGCTTATGATTATTATAGTAGCATATATGTGACTATCCACCACAAAGTGGTAGTAAAGTCGGCTCTAGACCATTTTCTGTTTATTGCAGATTTTGAAAGAATGCATCTTCAGCTTTAAAATGACACCTCAACCAGCTTCATCGGACATCTGGAAGTTGTGGTTCATCAAAGGTCAAATTCCTAATATATTTTACATAGAAATCCATATACTGTTTTTGATTGTATCTCAAAATGGAAAATGCCGACTTTACGACCAGTTTGTGGTGGATGGGCACATATGCATACACAATGTAGTGGACACAGTCTGTAACCACTTGTAGAAATCTAACCCATTTTCCTTTACTCTTATTTACTGTTACAGCATGTGACATTGGACTTTGATTTTGAATTTTATGGACATGATATTAAAACACTGCTTGTAACAACTGGAGGTAAGATACCACATTTTCACCTGAACTTCTTAGAAAGAGTCTATGCAGGCATTCTGTTGGTGTGTCTACAAAAATGTATATGTATAAGGGATGGTGCAATAATTATGTGTATCCCGGGTGGTGAATTCTAAAAATGGTCTGCCAAAAATCGCTTGCCCCCCTTTTGACATGCCAAAAACCTTTGCCCCCCCCCCTTTTGACAAGCCCAAAAATCGTTGGCCCACCCTTACACAGCAAGATTTTTGGGAACCTGAATTTAAAACCTTTAATTGTCTTATCATATAATGCGAGCGCAGCTAGCAGGAAATTTTGCATATTTGAACGTGTTTCTTACGTTTTCCTACACCTTTTAGGGCGTAATATAGAAACGGTGCCCAAAATATCTGTGCCAAAAATCGCCCCCCCCCCCTTTCAACCTGCCAAAATTGCTTGACCCCCCTTTTGACCTGCCAAAAAATGCTTGCCCCCCCCCTCCCTTTTGGCCTTCCAAAAAAACTTTGCCCCCCCCCCATAATTCACCACCCCGGGGGTACACATAATTATATATTGCAACACCCCTAAAATCATATATGTACACATGTATATGCTAATTTGATTAATATTTTGTAAAATAGATGCCATTGCAAGTAAGTATCTCTACTAGTAAACTCAAACTTGGTAGCAATGATCATTGAGTGGGGGACTTGGTTAGGTCAAGGTTCATCTAGGGGTCGAATGAGGTCAAATACTAAAATCAAATTTTTCCATTAGAAGTAATAGATCATTATACCAAGATTGGTCAAAATATTTCTTCAAGGACAATAAGGTCAAAGGTCACCCAGGGATCATATACACAATTTTTATTAAGTTTCAGAAACTTGGTTGTGATTGGGTAAATGCTTGCTGGAAATAAATTAGAACTTGTCTCAGATATGTTAGAAAACAAGAAGCTAGAGGGCCTCCAAGGTCAAAAGTCATCTCTATATCAAATTGTAAATTGCTCTGGTTTGACTGAAACTTAAGAATATAATAACTGAAATATGTCATCCTGAAATAGTTCATCCTAAAATCTGACCATCCATAATAATACTGATGATGATGATGATAATAATTACAAATAGAAATATGTGTACTGCAACATGCAACAGAGTCAATAGAGGCCGTCAGCGTGACGTCATATGCCGCCATCTTGTGGGTACACGCTGTGATGGTCGTTCGATCTCCATGCGTGAACAGCAAAATCACCGCGTTGATGCGCGATAACAGCTGCGTGGCAAGCTGCGCCCTGCGCGTAGTGTCCGACGCATGACCACACAGATCATTTGTACCCACAAGATGGCGAAAGGCTGACGGCCTCTATTACAAAAATGCAAATTACAAACATTATTGGTTGATCTCGAGTATGTTTTATGTTCTGGATAATAGCCATGTAGTTAAGTTTCAAATAAGGCTACTTCTAATACTATAGAGTGAATGTTATTTTCTATACATTATCAATACTAAATCTAATAATAAAATTATCCAACCATGAATTTGTCCAAAATGAGATTGCTGCATTATTAAGTTTCCAAAGGTTACAATCATGAAATAAGAACAATAAAATCAATTGATTGTTACATTCAATGCAGGTTTCTTGTATGTTGGCAACTACGTACATCGCTTCCTAGCAGCTACACAATACATAGCACCACTAATGGCAAACTTTGATCCAAGTGTTACACCAAAGGCAGCTATTAGATATGCTAAAAACAGTAAGTATGCTCAATAAAAGGTGTTAGTACAAAGATTCTTATCATTTGATCGCTCAATTTACATTAATTATTTGTGTTATTTTTGTGCAAGAGCTAAAAAAAAGTAATGTTGCACTTGGTGTACTCTGTGCTTACGTGGAGTGCAATAATACTTTTCCCATTGCACTACGTTCCCATTTAGGAAAGTGTATTAGCTAATTTGTTGTATCGTAGGACAACAGAGCAATTTTGTAAAAGATGTTAATTGCAGTTGAGCTTAATTAATATTATTTTAACCATTTTTGGCGAAGAATAACAAATTAAAATTTGACCAAACTCATATATATATTATTTATTTAGGAAAGTGTATTAGCTAATTTGTTGTATCGTATTATTTATTATGTGTTTACAACACCACTGGGAAAAATGCCTAGGCTGAAAGAATATCACATTTTTTTGACATTATCTGTGGGGAAGCCGTGAGTTATTTTCTAACCTATTACCAGAGCATAACAGTGAACACAATAACTATTATCTTCTTTTGTTTTGTTCGTTTTTAGGTACTCAGTTTACTTGTGAATGGAAAAACATTGCACTAGCAGACAATGCCCAAGGTAAAAATAGACTCAATGATATACTGTAGAAGTGATCATTTGTGTGTGCTTTGCTCATTTTGAACTACTTTTTTCTTCTTAAATTAGCGATTTTGAGTTTTAGTTCATAGACCTATGCAGAAAAGAACATACTCACAATGTTTTATTTCAATGGTAACTGTGTTGAGGGCAAAAAGCACAAAATAAGGCCAAAATGTTGAAAATTGGCAAAAAAATTTTTTTTTAGGAAAACAATTGTAAACAATTTAAAGTATTTGTAATTAATAGCTATGTACCCATGCCCACTTTTCTTTGTGCTCGTTTAGAGTCATTTGATTTGAGATACAAATCATTATGAATGTAATCAATATTCTAAATAAATAAATAAATAAATATTGACTGATCTAGTAAAGACAAATATAAACAGGGGAAAATAAAGTGAAAAGGTCAAATATGATATACTTGAAAGGATGTGCTACATCATTGTGAAGGTGATGACATCATTATCTGTCTGGCTTAGTTTTATAGGTGCTACACAGTCACTGTGATACACACACATAAGCTGGCCAGCCGGCAAGCCATGTGTTTGTAACTTTGCCTGCCTGCCTGCCTGCCCTAATGCTTTCATACATTTGTGTATTTCCTATTTCCTGATCAGACAATTCCAAAGACTCTGGTAAGTCTGATGACAGACCACTAGTAGCTATGGTCTCATGGAAAGGGGCACAGTTCATTTGTATCATATACATGGGACACTAACCAGGTGATTGGGTATGATGTAGGGTGTCCAGACTATGGCAAAGTGTAATTTTGAAATTATGTTTGTATATTGAGATAAATGAACTGTGCACCCTAACTGAGATAAGATTTATAATATGGTACTAATATAGCATCATTATATAAATAAAGTTGTTTTGTTGTTATAACCTGAAGATAATACAGTAGAGAGGTAGTAGACCCTTTCCTTAATATGAGCCTAAACAAATTATCATACTTATCAGCATTTCTATGATTCATCAACTTTGTATACTACCCATTGCATGATTTGTGAAGGCTATTATTAAGATCAGCAAAATACCCATACATTAAACATGTGTGACAATATGGTTGATACATGTATATGTACTGAAAGGTATACATTGTTCAGGATCAGGGTTCTTCTCTTCTTCTTTTCAAACTTCTTTACATCAGGTGGCAGGACATCTTTATGAATAGGACATATTTCTCCAACAAATTTAATTGAAACTATTACATTTATTGACGAAGATCATGAGAGTCGTATTCAATCAAAGGGCATATTGACAAAATTTGGTTCCAATTGTTATGAATATCAAAAAAACTTTTAATTTCTTCATCTTGAACAGTTAACTTGTCATAATAAAGAAATGACAATTTTAACTTGTTGCATTTACCCATGAAAAACTCTTTTATAATTGTATGCGACTAAATTTGCAAGAAGAAGTAAACATTAACCATGTATGAATTGTTCAGGAAATGGTTCACGTTCTAAGACTCTGACCTCTTGAAGATCATAACTCTACTTCTAACAAAAGCTAAACCTGTGTTTGTGAAAAATAACAACTTCTAGGCCTCTCTCCAATGAAGTGAACCTTTATTACTCTAGACTGCCAAATTATGTATGTTATTATCTATCACATTCCTCACATTGATTGTGTAGTGTTGTATAATAATATGACATTTATATGAAGTTCCCCTGCCTAACTTTGCATGTCATAGTGAGAGTGCATACATGTACAGTTTGATCAGCTCTTAATCGGCGGGAATTGTTAGGCTTTTATCACTACGCCCAAAAGTAGACCCACATTATAAGTATTATAGTTGACCTGTCTGGTCTGTATTATGCTTGTTAAAGAAAACAGACAACATATCGGACTTGAACGAATAATCTGTGATCCTTCTGGCAAGATGTCATGAGACAATTCTCTGAATAAAATATATAGATATTAATCCGCGATGATAAATGACCCGCCGATTATGCGCTGATCAAAGTATATATGTTGTATCTTGTGGATACAGGGCTGCCACATGTAAAGTATATTTTCAGCATGAAGTCTATGGTGATTTTTGAAACAGTTCCTGGGTTACTAAGTTGCCATAGGAGGAAGATCAGTTACTTTTGAAACTAACATTTGAATAACAGTTTGGGCAATCAGTATCATCAAAGTGTACAAATAGTTCAAGGCAGCAAGATATTGCAAAACTTTAAAAATAGTTTTAGTGCTAAAATGTCTTAAGGGGGTACTACACTCCTTGATAAATTTGTGTCTATTTTTGCATTTTTCTCAAAAACTAATAACACAGTGGTAACAAAAGTTATGTATATTATAGGGGCAAGGAATCCAATTACTACAGTGGAATTTCAGTGACCCAAGACAAGCGGTTCGTTATTTATGATAAGAAATAAGGTACCGTTAGGATGTACCTCATTTACTATCATATACACTGAACCGCTTGTCTTGGGTCACTGAAATTTCCGTGTAGCAATTGGATTCCTTGCCCCCATAATATACATACATTTTGTTACCAGTGTGTTATTATTTTTTGAGAAAAATGCAAAAATAGTCACAAATTTACCACGGGGTGTAGTACCCCCTTAACTTTCTGGAATTGAAGGTTAAAAAGGGTGGATATAGATGTGTATATCAAAAAGTACAAAATCAAATCAAGGGTGGATATAACAATCGACATCTGCAAAAACCTAAGATTGTTTATAGTTAAGCAGAAAGTGTAATCGAGAGAAGTGTGAGACCCAAGCCTTCATGCATGACGGTTGACAACCCTGGATAATATACATCTTTCTCATTTGCCTATTTGGACCATAACAATCATGTAATTCATTCATTCATCCATGATAGTGACAATGCACATATTTTCATAACATAGAAACCCAAGTAGACTTATATTAGTTCATATATATAATATTATAATGACATATTCCAGTTGGAGAATGAGTAATGAATTAAATTCTGGACTGACATTTTAAATTGTTGTGTGATTTAATGGTCATGGTCATATCATACTAGCGGTGTTATTGAGAAACAAATAGCTGGTGAACAAATGCTAATAGCAATTGTGCAAATGCTACCAGCAGTATTCAGTCAAAGTCACAGAGCAAGGTAGGATTGAGGTGCCTTGTTGATGCTGGTATGCATGGTTAATCAACATACAGCAAGCAGTGGAATAAATAAGGTTTGGGAGAGGAATATTTTTCTTATTTTGTCATGATCTTCCACATATAATGTTTATTACATGTAGATTATAAGTCGGTCTAGTAGCAGACAGTAAAGGACTGATTAACAATTATGTAATTTTTGGTACAATGGCAAAAAATGAAAACATTTCCAACTTTTTCCCCAGAATCTGTATTATACTTAATGTTTGTTCTTGTTAAAGTTTGGCTTTTCAACTCAGGAGAATTAGGGGTTCATTCATTAGAGGTTAATAACTGTGCATCGGTTATTTGGAGGGCATTGTGAAAATCTAAACATTTTGCCTTTGGAACCAAGGGATATCCAGAGGGGCGGTTGTTTATGCCCGAGAGGCTGTTCATACATACCAGAACATTTTGTGATTCTTATTTCATCAAAATAATAACAAAATATAACAAGTAATGTTATTAAAAAACTTTTAACTTTCCTTCATTTTCAATACATGGCGATCACACATCAAGGTCACCGGGCACAGACATTGTTTATGCCCGGCTCTCAACCAATCATGCGCGCTGTTACATAGCAAGTATGTTTTAATGTATTGTTTTTAACATCAAATATAACCATAATTTGTCCTTTTTCTTCTCCCTTTCAGCTGGACAGTTCACTTTCCAGACAACATTGTTTAAAGGTGGACGAATAGTATTTGCATATAAGCAGGTAATGTACAGTGATAAGGTATATTGCCAATAGCAATCGATAGACAAAAGTGATGCATGCTGGGAAGGAAAAGGGCTCAAATTTGTAATCTCGGGTGACAAATTTTATTTGAGTCCTTTTCATTCCCAGCATGCATCACATTTGCCCATCGATCTCGATGAGCAATATACCTTATTGGATGATTCATTGAGTCTGAATTCTGTCAAATCTTACATCTGATGTCGCACTAGAAAATAACATCATATATACCTGAAATGTCAGATATCATGTTACAAAATTCCATCAAACCTTAAATCTGATATCAAATAAAAGCATCTTACATTCTCATTTGTACCTTCAAATACTTTGGTCACATTAGAAAATACCTTAGCAATGAAATGACTATGGTACACATGGCTTGGAGGTCCATAATTGATGACAAGTGACAAATTCATACTAAAAGTCCTGTTGTTGAATGTCTAGAATGTCTCGCCACTACAGCTTAACTATTCCATAAATGTTGAGGCAGCATTTTCTAACCAAATTTCACCCAATAGTGACTATTAATTGGCTGTTGTTCTCAATGTCATTTTGGTTTGATACAGATTCCCATTCCTGTTGAGAATATCAATGCAGCTTCCCATCCAGTGAGAATTGGATTAGCTGACGCCTACTACAATGATACCTTCATTAGTCCACGTAAGTAGTTCATTGTTTAGAAATTAAAGGTATGTAACCCGATTGTCAGCCTCACCCCCCCCCCCCACTTTACCATATTAGAAGGCATATTTATTCGGTTTTGTTTATACTGTGAACTTAATAGGCAAGAATTATTTGGATTTTGGTGGTTACCACTCCAGAAGTGGTGTACTGTTCTATGGGACGGTGCTTCTTGCGCATTACGCTTGAAGAATCCAATTGACTGGGTCATTTTAACTTAAGAATCTTTGGGTGATGGGTCTCAATATAAGGTAGAAATATCACATGTTACAAGTGGATCACACACCTTTAATTAACCCTAATGTTTAAAGTGGCTATCGGAAAGGAAAGAAGGAAAACAAAAAAGGATAGAAGATGAACAAACAAGTTACTTGCCACCCCCAGGTTTTGACCCTTAAAACCCCTCGGGTGCAAAGCACAAGATCACCGAGCGTGCGTATATATGACTTAGGCTGATTGCGTCATGGCATCACATGGGAAGTATGCATGTACAGTGCTTATGCTTTGTAAGAATTTGTAAGATTTTATGGAGTTAAGGTTAATATGTGGCAAGTAATATTGTGATATATAAAAGATTAAAGGAGTATTTCGTGATCCTAGCATCCTCTATTTATGTCATTTTTCATTAGATATCCACTGAAAAAACCTATTCCCAAAATTTCAGTTGATTCCGATTTTATGCGTTCATGAGTTATGCATGATTATGTGTAATTGTGTATTACACTGCTCCATAGACAATGCGTTGTAATTTCGTTCTGGTGCACCAGAACGAAATTCAAATTTCACGATATCTTTGCTAAACGAATTAATCTGCAAGAAATATTTTGTACATATACATTATGTAGCCAGAGGTTTCCAGTGATATAAAAATCTCAACTTTTTTTGAGAAAAGTGGGGGGATGAGGCTGTGGATCACGAAATGCCCTTTTAAGATGTCATTTCCAAGTGTTCAAAAGTACTCAGCATAAAAATTGTGGTTCATTAACACAACTGAACACAAATATTAATTGTTCTATACCTATAATCAAATAAAGTAAATTTTGTTCAAAATATTTCTCAGAATATCATGATTTTATGGCAAAAAAAAAGGAAATAAATAATGAATTTGCTGTTTCAGCTGAAATGGACACGCCAAGAAAAACTAATGTGCAGGGCACAAGACATAAAATTTTTTATTTTAGCCTCATTTGTAATATCTTTTTTTAAATGGACGTCAGCTTTTAAATTGTATTCAATCTATGTAGGTGCTTCTCCACAATGGCCATTACCAATTAACAATTTAAATCAAAAATGATACACAAGGCAGTCTTTATATATTTTGCATCTTGACTAATAAAAGGTGAAGTTCTTGACATTGATCTATATTGTGTTTTTCCTTGTTCTGTGCTTGCTTTCAGTTTTAATTTTTCCATGGGCGGGTAATGATCTTTTTCTCTTTTCATGTTCATACTTATTTGTTTGTTTGTTTGTTTGTTTGTTTGTTTGTTTGTTTGTTTGTTTGTTTGTTTGTTTGTTTGTTTGTTTGTTTATTTATTTATTTATTTATTTATTTATTTAAACTTTCTTAGTTAGGGTCCCATTTGAGGACAAAACATGAGTATTGCTCAATTTTCAATTTAAGCAGTTTTTGATAAAAACCTGTGCAACATATCTTTTCATCTAAGGTTTAGAGTTTTCCTATTTGTTCACAATTTTCATGTTCCATTTATAATTAATATTTATATTTTGTGATTTATGCTTCTTCACAATATAAATGCAGGGTCTCCTTGGAAACCAGTGTTTTGATATTGAAGGAGCTACCTTATTGTGTAAAGAAAGTTCAAATAAATAAATAAATAAATAAATAAATTCATGGCAAGTAATATTTACACATCTCACCAAACCCACTGATAATAAGATCATGATCACTCATTATAAAGTGACCTTTGTGCTTGAAAATCTGAACAATAAGCCTATTTTGTTTTTCCATTTTATAGCAATGTGCTTCACAATACAGTTCAGAAATCTGACGTGAATGCTTGAATCGATTGATTCTTTGTTTGGCTGTCCAGGGCAGAAGCAAATTTATTAATCCAATGTGTGCAGCTCCAACACAATAAAATATCAACTTCAAACTTGGTATGGTGATTGGATATGGTGGCCAGATGTGCTGTATAGTTTTGTATCATATTTGCATATTTATTAATATTAATGAGCTTATAGGCTTGCAATATTTTACAATATGATGAACTGTAATTTATTTCCAATATAAATAACAGCTATAAGTCCGCCTTTTTTTTTTTTTTTTTTTGCTGCATTTAAGCTAGAGTGGCAAGTTTTCTGTGATTTAAAACACTGAATTCCGCGATTTTCCATGCGTGGTTTTAAATATTAAATTCTGTGATTTTCTGTGATGTCCACATGTTCACATTCGGGGTAAAATGAAGTTACTTGCATTATCTTTTTAGTTGTTTAGTCTGACATCTTTGAAGACGGACTTCATTTTCAGTATTTTGACCTTACATCTCATTATTTTCTCTTCATTTTTATTTTTCTCAAGGTAAAAAACATGTTTTCCGCGAATTTCTGTGTTTTCCGTTTTTTTCTTAAATTCGTGAATTTGTCCGTTTTTCCGTGACACGGAAAACTTGCCACTCTAATGTAGGCTTATTGTCCTGTGTGTTTGTACTACTCAAATGTTGCTTTATCAACCATACATGTATATAGTGTAATAACCATATGTTAATTGCATGTTTTTACTTATACCATTAACTTTAACACCCAAGGGGGTTTGGTTGAAGGTGCCCACCCCTCCCACTGAAGGGGGAGGCATCCAGCCTGTAGATTATAGATCATGCGGAAGAGGAGGGTGTTTGGTGCGCATGTGTGAAGGGTGTGGCAAGGGGCAAAAAAGAGATGGTACGATTCTGAGCACTTTATCAGGGGCATAATAAGAAGAGAAGGGGACAGGACTGCCTCCTTATTTGTGAAATAATTTGAGGTATACTGGGAAGGAAAAGTTCAATCAACCTGTTTAGGATCCCATATTGCTTCCCTATCTCCCTAACATCTTTTGCCCTTGGAAACAATCGGCTGTATTCTAGTGCATGTGACTGAGCCCCAGCTCCAAATGTTAATACTCTTGACTTGTTATTAGTTTCATCATTTCATCATTAAGTGTTAATATGTAGTACAAGGGAACACGCCAAACAAGTGATTAGCTCTATAAATGAAACTAGTTTGGTTAGGGAGGGTAGGATTCAAAAGGTTATATATTTCTCCTAGTATTAAATAATATCAATGTATTTTGTCCCACTTCTGGATTGGTGGCAGATGAGGAGGAGGGAGTCAACTTCATAAGAAAACCAGTACAGTCTATAAGGCTTCACCAATCTTGTGGCTTGTTCCCTAAATGATTAATTATTCATTGTAAATTTCATATCAGCATTAGTCAGTCATACCTAACATCCATGTGTGCAAGTACGAATAGCTAGAATTTATGAAGATACATTTGTGACCCGTCATAGCAAAAGGTACCTTACGGCCCTTGCTACAAGTTACTGGTTTGACCATTACTATTCACTCATAAGCACGCAGCAGTCTTTTCAAGTCAAGAGGTTTAATAATAGAATGTAAGCTATGACAAATGTTGTTATGACCCAACCCTCGTTGATAATGCTATGTACAGATAAAGGATCATTTGTTCAAGCACAGTACTGTTCTGAAAGAACTAAGTTATGGTATGGCACGCTTGTTCGATTCATTTGTTCTGAGATGACGGAACCAGAGTTATGCGAGTTTATTATCCTCTTCATGTATTTATTATTGATTGGCTTCTAATGTTTGTAAATCAGATACAAGTGGGATCCGACTTAAGGTACCTTCTGCTGTGACAAGTCTCAATGCATATGACTAAAGTAAATGTTGTACTTGGTAAGAGTTATGCATCGTGCGATAAACAATCAAAACAATAAGACTGGTGACCTATAAGTCATCGATCTACATGCTCGATGATCACCATTTGTACTTGGAACTTGAATATTTAGGAAATTTACTTTAGTGTCATTTTTGTATATAAGTCTAATTTTTTACCAGCTATAGTTACAGTTTGCATGGCAACTAGTAACTTTGTACAATATAATTATTATGTTATAATTGAACAATTTTGTAAACCTGTTTATCCCCCTGGCTGCAGCTGAAAAAGGTGATATTGTTGTAGCATATTGCATCTTGTGTGTAATGTGTGTTCAATCTACTCTTATTCCACTGACCTGAATCACATCAGGGAATCCCTTTGGCAAAATCAAATCCAATTCAGATGTCTTGATCACCTGTTTCTCCCTTCTCCAGCTCTTACCCTCACAAATGTCGACTCTCTCTTAATCACACTGGAAACTCATTAGTAGATGATCCTTATGAAAAACAAAACCAATCCAGAAGTGCATGTATCAATCTAGATGTGCATGATTCAATCTAGATGTGCATATCTCAATCTAGATGTACATGTCTCAATCACCCGTTTTTCCCTTTTTGCCCCAAGCTAGGGGAATTTGGCAAGTTTTAATTGCTCAACAATTTATTTTTATTCATCGTTTCTGCTTTGTACATTCCAACCTTTTCATGGTGATATTTTTAAAACAGCATTTCTGTCATTATTTATTGCAGTTTTGAAGAAGCGGTCAATTTATGAATATCACAAAGTATTTTGCAACTTTTCCAACATAATCAGTAATACAGCCATTGAGATGATGCCTAACCCAGGTAAGTTTATGTTCACATTGACTGGGTTTACTTGGTAGGTTTGGGAGTAAATGGTGTGAAATCTAGTGGGGTGAACAAGATATAAAGGACATAGGTCATGGACCAAGAAGTTTCAGGCTGATTTTACCATCAGGGAATTGATTGTTTTTAGTTTTCATTCCTTGACCAATATATTGGAAGGAATTTCTTTTGTGGTGCAGTTACATCAAATATTTTCTACAGAATATCTCTGATAATCTCTTCCAACCCAACATGGTGTTTGCATCTTTTTCCCCATGCAGTTTGTCATGATGAAGAACTTGACTGTCATCAGTGTGTCTCTGCTCAGATAGGATTTGATTGCGCCTGGTGTCCTTCTCAAGGGCGATGTTCTAGTGGGTTTGACCGCAACAGACAGAAATGGGTGGATAGCAGATGTCATGTAAGTAAATGGTAGTGTGGTATCCATGCTTAAGGGGTAAACAAATATGGGCAAATCTCATGAGATAAACATATCCAACAATGAACTTGGATCAAGGGTGAGAATCGTAGTCATCGGATCTGAAAGTGCCTTTTCCATAACATGTAAATTTGCAAAAAAGAAAAAAAGTATCTTCCCTAAGACAAACCAAATTTGACTGAAATAGGAAATTTATTTTTTACTCACAGAAATTTACTTGCACTTTCCATTGCAGTACAATCCTTACTGCATCTGTCAATCAAAATTTACATGTACTTTCCATTGCAATCCTTACTGCACTTTTGAAGCAGTATGCAGGCACTGTCCTCTTCACATGTACAGAAGGTTTAGGCTAAGAATCTCCCAGTTGCTGTAGGAAGTGATATTGCCAGATTTTACAGGCATTATAGATGAGTTGACATTTGTTAGTCTGAGATAAAACCTTCTGGGCAGAAGACCCTATATAGTCTACCTGGAAACAGTTAACTTTCTGCATTAGATTTGATTTCAAAGCATATCATACTAAAAAGGTTACAAAATCTCTTACATATACTAAAAGCTACATAATACAATGTATTACAAAATTAAACCAAAGGTTTTGGCAAGTTGGGTTTTGAACAGGTGTCATATGCCATTGTCACTGTTGTATTATTTTACCTTGTGTGAAACAATAGAAAATGTCCTGAATGTAAACATGTGACACCATAAATCAACTCATCTATATATTTGAATGTTACTGGTAAGATTGTGTCATGGAAAGCTATGAAACTATACACAACATATTGTGTCAACACAACTTCATATTTTGATGTAGTTGTTAAAATACCGTTAGTAAAGAAACATAGATTGAAATGTTGACATTGTTTTTATTTTCAGATCGGCAATATTACAGTAGAGGCAGATTGCAATAGACCACAAATTGTTAATGTGGTTACTCCAACCAAAAAAGCACCAAAATCAACTCCAAAGCCAACTCTAAAAGGTATTGTATATATGTGACTGTTACCTTCCAAAGTCTGTCACTCCCAATAGGACTTTACCCAAAGAGGATATGTTAGAGAGTGCAGATTACAAATAAGCCTGTGAAAATGCAATGATGAATCTCCCATAGTATTGGATTGCCATGTTGGGGAACTAAATGAAGTAGTTGCAGTATTTATCAACAAAGGCTCAAAATCCAGGATAAATGGGGTCTCTCAGCTTGACCATTACATGGGTAGCATGAAATCAGCATATGGTGATAATAATTCAGAGGTGCACAAGTTTGTCATCATGTAATCAATACAGGGTCTGGGCTCTCGAATCAAATTATATACCTCAAATGTGACATTAATGTCTTCAGATCTATCTTTGTAAGTCTGCAGCATTTAAAAGCAAACCCTGGTAGAGAACAAACATCTTTTGAAAAAGTAGGTCACTTACCTGATAAAGGCTTGTAAGGACTTCTGAAAGTGCTTTGATTTGATACAATCATTCTCTAATACCTTCACACAATGTAAATTCTACCACACTGTTTGTGTAATAATAGTTTTTGTCAGTAAAGTTTTTATAGAATTCATGTATATTTGTGATAATGTTTGCCTCGCATATTATTTTGATAAATGTAAATTATCTTCCTTTATTTTCTGCATGTTTATTTTGCACATTGTACACAGAACACACTGGTGTATTTCACACAAAAATGTTACCTTCAGTCTGCCACAACATAACACCATTTCCAATATAAAGTTTATTCGGCTTATGTAAGGCGGAAAAATAAGACTTTTAACACCGTGTATTGATATAGAATGGCAGTTGGGCACAATGACACCGCTAGTTGTGCGTTGCATAATTCGTGATTGGTGCACGCTTTTGTGAATTTAAGCGAGCGTGAGTTGGAACTTTATTAATTTCCGCCTTATATAAGCCGAACAAACTTTAGCTATGCACAAGTACCAGAGAATCAAAAATTGTCATACAGGCCTATAGTAAGCCAAATAATTAAGGTACCAGTTACGTTCACCCCCTGTATATCCTAAATAAAAGCAGACATGTCATAATTGGAACCAACAGCCAATAGCTGCATTTTTAGCTCGAATTTAAGACCTCATGCGTTGAAATTATTCAAGAAATAAAGACACAACTATCCAAATAGCCAAGGAAGATGCAAACTTAAAAGTTGCAGTTTGCCACATTGCATGCCCTAGTGCTTTGTACACAAAGCGTTCACGAACAAGATAACCAGTGCCGTGTTTTCATTGATTAGCATGAAAAACTAGCGTCATGCTTTCATTGATTAGAACACAAAAGTGCAACTTTTTATTTCGTATCTTCATTAGGTTTCGGATCACCATTTCTTTAATTCTTAATTTCAACAAATAAGGTCTTAAATCAGAGTTAAAGAGTACAGGCATTGGCGGATTGTTTTAATTTTGACAAATTTGTCTTTATTTAGGATATACAGGGGTGAACACAACTGCTACCTTAATTCTTTTGCTTACTATATAATAACCAAGCCAAAATACCTTGCTTTTTGTGATTTAAAGAGAAAATATCACTTAGCCATAAACATCACCCTTGGCTAGTTTTGCGATCATTTGCATAGACTTGCGTACCATTTAGTGAGGCTACCAACCAAGCAAGGATTTGATGGCTGACATCATATTGAGCAGTAATTGTCAAATAAACTTGTTTTTTGTGACATAATTGTTAACAGTTAGTCGCAATCATAACCGAATGTTCAGCTCTGTTCAATAGAAGCATACCAATATCTCTAATATACACACCAGTTTATTCCACAGAAAATATAAAATATGCACCACAGTTTGATCAAAACAGTTTATTGACTGCATTACAGCTGGGAACACTAGTTCAAAATTCTTCATTTGAAGCCAATCAATAAGAGCTCTTTACATGTCAACAACTCACCAAATGATTAGACTAACTTTTTCTGTTATAATCTATTTTTCCTTGTGAATCCAACTTTGTCATGGTTGTATATATATACTAGCTCCTCGCCCGATAGACTGCACTGATGATGGTCCCTGCAATCATCATGGCCAATGTTATACGGATAACTTTGGCAATTCATTCTGTAAATGTAGATATCCATGGATTGGCGATCGATGTGCTGTGTGTAAGTCGTGTCAGCATTTGATTTGAAGTTGCTTTCAACTTTTGCATCCGTTGACGGAATTGCATGCACCATGCACATTTGTTTTGTTTTGTTTTGTTTTGTTTTGTTTTGTTTTGTTTTTCTTCTTTTGCCTGGGTTACTCATTCAGTGGATATTATAAAGTATCCTCTGTTCTTCTATGAGGCCCAGGGAAGAATGGTGTGTATTTTTATTTATTTTATATACAAGTTTATATTATGTTAGCTACTATAATCATGCATCTTCCAACCAGATCATTCTCTTCTGGGAGCAGTTTGGGTTTGAATGTTTTAAATTTTGTGGTTCTTCCTTGCGTCTGTCAACTAATGACACCATGTATATTACATTCAGAATTGAATGTGTAATGTAAACAGGCAATAGTAGGTTGGTGACTATTGTGCAAGTGTAGACCAGAATGATAGTCCAGCGTTTTTACATGCGCATTTCCTCTGCGACAGAATTTGTGTTTCTGGTTCTTCGCAACAATTACAAGTTCTCTGCTGTGATTTTCCACTCAATGACTCTGGGCTTTGTTGTTCTTTTTGATGTTTGTTGCTGCGATATATTTTTGCTGGAGCCAAAAACGCAGCAGATTATCTGTTGCAAGGAAAGACACATGTAATACATTGGATTATATGTTAACCATATCACCATTTTATACATAAGTAAAAGAGGACTAATTTGGAATGCATGTATCATGGTACATTGAGGGAGGTTAGACTAGAAGTATCTGAATTCTATGTTTGCGTATCACTCATGGATGGGACAACTCTATCACTGGATTATTTTGTCAATCCCCAGCCAAACTTTTATTTGCTTGTCATGCATTGAAATGATTATGCACACATAGTACAAACCTTTTTAATGCTTATACTTGAAGAGGCCAATAATCATTCCATTGTGGGCCTAACAGAAATATGCCTATTTTGGACACATATATGACAATCCAGTAGATGTCTGATAGCATTACTCATGTGACTTCATGGAGTCCAGACATCTGTATTTCTAACCTCAACATCTTTATACACAATGAGAGTTCAGTACATTGCATACACCATTAAGACTGTATTTTAAGCCAATCATTTTACTTTTAAAAGTTCTTGCTTGCAATTTCATCATATTCATAATTAATTTAATGAAATTTCTTGCTTGCAATTTTGTCATAATCAAAATCATAATCATTTTGGTTACTTTTCACTAATACTATTTTTGTTTTATATCATTGTTATTGCCATAGTTATCATCCCCATAATCATTTTAATTCTAATTGAATGGATTTTTGTAAAGAAACCTGAAATAAAGTAAGAGTGGCCTTGGGAAAACTCATCAGAGCATTTAGCCACAGTTTTATAGGAGCTATATAACACAACTTAAATTAAAGTTGATCATATTTAGGTCTTTGAGAAATGGTGACTAGTAATTAAAAGATATGGTATTAAATCAATACTAAAAATGAGGTGACATACTAACAGTTGGTCGGCAGTTTCATTGTCCATGCAGTATGCGTGTGCACCGAATCAGTTAAAGCAACCAGGCTATTCATAGTGAAGTGGTCATGTGGTGTTCTCTCAAACATATTGATATACCTGTCATTTATAAATGTTGCTCTTACCTCACCTCATCTATAGATTTGAAAATTGAAGTTTTGACTGATTGTTTTTGAGTAGCATCATCAAGTGTGAAAGTTTTACTGTTTACCAATCACACTGTGTATAATGTAAAGAATGAAGTGCCAACTGAGTGCAGTGCTTTGCAGTGTAACAAAACTGTAACACACACCCTGTTTTAACATTAGGAGGAATATTAGTTAATTTAAAATCAAAAGTGTTGTTTTTGTGTGAAATTTTCATTGTCACAGTAATGTGAAAAGTTGCACAAAAATTCTCAATTTTACATTTAGCCATCACAGATTAGCAAATCTTGTGCCTAAGATATAGGTTAAAAATCAATCAAGCAATCACGCAAGCAAACAGGCAAGCTTTTATTAATTTAACAAGATGATGCTGTATGTCAGATCAAAATATGGCGGCATGCATGAGCACATTGCTCAATAACAGATTTGATTTGCCAAGTCCACCAAGTAAACGTTGCATGGATGAAAAAGGAAGGGGTCGGGATGGTGAAAGACAGAAAGAATTTACTTCCCAAGGAACACCAAGCAAACTGGTGGAATTTGGCTCAAAATAACTTATTATAAAGACTACGTGGATGGGCAAAATCAAAACAACTTGCCTGGTACAAAGGACCTATTTATGACAAATCAGAATCAGAATAAAACACATTTCTGGTATTTACCTAACCACAACTTCAAAAACTGATGTATAGTGAGTATGTGCTAAACTGTTTCAGTTCCAAGTCACATACGATAAATAAAAGAAACATGGTATTCACAAATGTATCATACTTCATGCCGGACAAAGTATAGTAGCTTTTTACCAAAGACTAATGGAGATTTTGTTTGTGGTTTTTATTATATGTTTTTTGTTTCATATTTTATCATTGGTTTTAGTTGGTTATTCATGTCAGTGTAAGATTATTAATGCTCCAATAGTTGTATCATACTCAGCAGTGCTATCAGGCTAGCGTACCAGTTTTGCTAATGATTGATATATCGATTGGCAATATTGCAATAATTCAATTTGAGTGTAACTCACTAACTCTGATAACAAATCAGTACCATGACCATGACTAGCAATTGCTCATGACTAGCATTTGCACAATAATTGCTACTATCATTGGGCTATTCCAATTGTGTTTGTGGTTTTAAAAAACCACATCCCCACTGAGGAAGATTTTTGGAATTCCAACAGTGTAAATAGATTTCCATTAACAAAAAGCAGGAAATCTGATGAAGATTTTGACCCTCCAATAGAGACAAAATTGCGTAAAATCCATTAAATTTCAACATTTGCAACTGGAATTTAACATAAAAATGATAAAAGGAATACAACTGGATTGAACATAAGGTGCAGCAAGAATTGAGATGGAAGTGTAATCTCCACAGAGGTGGCGTGAACTTTAAATTAATGGATCCCAGGGTTTTGTATCTCAACCACTGGAACTGATAGTACGATACAACCATAAAGCAAACATCTTAGGTTTGTGTTTTTTCTCTTTGAAATATGATTATTTACTATTGTGACAAGATTTCTGAAACTACTCATTATCTTATTGTTATCAGGGAAGCCAGATGAAGATGAAGACATCTCATATGACCCTAACGTCAAAGCTCCTACCAAGTCGCAGACCAAGCCTGCAAGTAACCATAGCTTCAGCATTGGTGGTATCGTGTTTGTGGTCATCGTTATCGTCTTGGTTACCATCCTATTATCATGGGTTGTGTATGCTTACAGGAGGCCCACATCAAATTCAGGAATATTCCTGATTGAGGTAAATGGTTGTGTAATCAAATGCTTGGTTCTTGCTTCAAAAATAAATAGCTGCCTTCTTGGTTCATGAAATCAATCAACCTTATATTAGATAATGATTGAAATGTGACGATCTTCCTCCTTCACTTCCTCCTCCTTCCTCCTTCTTTTCCTCCTTCTCTTCCTCCTCTTCCCCTTCTTCCTCTTCCTCCTTTGCTTCCTTGTTTGCTTCCTTCTCTTCTTCCTTCTCTTCTTCCTCTTCTTTCTCTTTCTTTTCTTCCTTTGCTTCCTCCTTTTCTTCCTCCTCCTCTTCTGCCTTCTCTTCATCCTTCTCTTCCCCCACCACCACAATCTACTCCTCCATCCACCATATTAAACAGTATATCTTGAATTATAAAAGAAACATGTGAAAAAGTGTTGTGAGGTAATATGTGGTAATATGTCATTATATGCCACTGGGTGTAATATATGGGGTGTGTATATCTTGCATATCTCTATCTTTTGTAGGATTTGCATGTTTATACCAGGCACCATTGATAACCACCTGTCATTGGGCTATTACAGTTGAAATCCATACACCCCCTATATGGTAGACAGGACCTTAATCTCCCACCTGGGAGTGTGAATTTCAAATGGGGTTACCTGTATGGGTGACTCAATTTGAAATCTACACTCCCTGTGTGGGAGATTAAAGTCATGTGTTCCATGGGGTTGTATGGATTTGAAATGGAATAGTCCATTCTGACAGGCAATACAATAAATAGCTCATAGTTATTTATTATTGATTTGTTTTTTAGTTGAGAAATTTGAGGCAGCAAAATAAGGGAGAAGCTCACCGAATTTTCAAATACGAAAGATGCGATAAGAGAGAAGATGAACAAATGATAGTGACTATTTAATTTACTACTGCAGAAGGTCAAATAAATGCTGTATCTTAGCATCAGTGATTCTATATTGTATTCACATCTGAAGCCTCTTCAATAAGTACTTAATGCTACAACCGATTATCAAAGATGCTACAACATAAAATTCTGAATTTATACTACGACCAAACATATTCTACGATTAGTTATCAAATAACCAAACTGAAAAATACTGATTTATACTACAACCATAATTTATACTACGACCAGCTATCAAATAACCAAATTAAAAGATACTGCTTTATACAACCAAAATTTATACTACGACCAATAACCAAACTAAAAATACTGATTTATACGACAACCAAAATTTGTTCTACGACAAATCATCAAATAACCACAAAAGCCTTGTGTCCAAATTGCTACAAAAGAAAAGTACCTAGATTGAACTATGGCTTCACTACCAATATTGCAACCACAAATATTCAGCCCCACTCTAACTCCCCACCCTACTCTATTTCTTTTCATTTATATCATTGAGAGTAATTCCTAGATTCATGTTATTTTATATGTGACACACCTGCTCCAATGCTCAGTGTCACATTGTGGCATTCAGTCACAACAGTTCATTACATAAGTGAAGATGCAGCTTTGAAAGTTGCACTAAGGCCTTTACAATGCAGTAGGCCTGATCTAATCATGTGTTCCATAATTAGATCTGACCCGCATTGTTTGAGAGTGGAATGGACCAATGTGCAACTTTTAAAACTGCATTTTTTCTTACATAATCAGCCCTTGCCGTCTAGGTTTCAAAGGTGAGTGGTGAATCACTCACTTTTTCAGGGATTAAGGCTATTTATTACGATAAATGGAATACATTGAAATGAAATTTGAATGTAAATTGGATTCAGTTTTGGGTGAATCGCAACGAGCGATATTTAGTGTCCTTAGCGAGTGGAAAATCGCTCACTAGAAATTGAGTTTGGGCGAGCGTTGGCAAGTGAGAGCAATCGCTCGCCTCAAATGGCAAGGCCTGCATAATGAGCCATTGTGACCAAATGCAATAATGTGTGACATTGTAAATTAGACAGTTGCATCAAACACGATGTGCTATCAAATACTTTTATAATTGTTTAATTTGATAAAAAACATTTCCATCTATTCTAAAAAGTCTTACGGTGAACTTAAGTTGTGAAACCTGATAGTTATCAAAGTTTGGCTATATTTTCAATATTTGAAATTAAACAACTGAACATGAACCCTGCTCAAAATCATTTGCTCAAAGAATCACAGAGTGTCAAAATCAGAGATCACTAACCCTCCTGAACATCTCATAAGCCTCGGAATAAAGAACTTATGTTGCCAAATTGCACTCAACCTTTAAAAGCTCTGGTGCAGTGTTGATTGAAAATGATAGTATGGGGTTCATTACAGGGGACAATATAGTGCTTGTTTTGTATCGCAATTTTGCCCCCAACCTTGAAAGTTGTATTGCAACATGCAAACTTTGTAGTACAAATTGAGGTCTGACACCTCACAATCTGGGTGTTAAGATTAGATGGAGTTGTTAGAAATGTGTACCACCTATATTGCAGAATTCAATGTAAATGTAAATAGCAGCTAAACACACATTTGTTATACTACTTTGTTTTCTTGTAGCTACAAAATAAGTTGAGAAGAAAAGGCTCAGGGGAAAGTAACATCAAGTACAAGTACCATAAACCAGACTTGTCAGACCAGTCAGTGGAGCGAGTATGATGCAGATCTCAACAATGTCATCTACCTTGCAAAGATATAAAGAAGATATGTAAGGTGGATGATAATAAGTTAGTACTTCTCATCTTACTGCCAAAGTTTACTGTGACAACTGTTGTGTGTGTATGTGGTAAGACTTGTTGAATGAAAGCATTATGTCATGTCATTAATTGTTGGTGGTGTAACCAATGCAGATGTAACATTGATCATTGTTTTGAAACTTTTGAAAAAATGTATCTAATAGCAAATTTATTTTGCAAAATCGCCACATAAGTGCATAGTTTCACATCGCAGCCTTAATCTGCATCACAATCCCCAAATTGTGTCGTATGTAATGTCCAAGAAAATACAAGTGTGTTTCTGATAGGTATTCAATTAATGAAGTATCATCAAGCTGCCTAGTTCCTTTTACATATTAAGCATACTCACACTGTTCGTGTCACATAACAATGCACAATAACAATGTCTTCAACGCACAGTTCATTGATTCGACAACTGCAGATAGAGCGTCAGGAGCCAATCAGAGACAATTGCGTTTAACAAAGTAGCTGTGTGACATACGTAGTAATGTATGCTCTCATAAAAGGAATACAGCAATTTACTAAATGTAGACACAGTCCTGATTCTTGGATGATACAGGTGCATATCCAGGGGATGGCATAGGGGTATGCTCCCAGCTCCAGGCTTGCCTGTAAATACCTTAACCTTATATTGAAATGAAGGGATCATATCATGCACCTGTCGTAGTATTTTATCTTTGTTGGTTACATCACCAGGGTAATTCTGCATTTCAAGTAGGATTGTATTGATGAACAGTAAGATATATTTCAATTAGCTGCAGTATGACCGATTGCATCTTGATTGTCCATTAGCCACCATACATTAGCGGTGGGCTGAATTGCACAAAGGCTTCACTCCTTTGTTAATGAAACTGTGATTAAGTTCAGTAACAGCTTGACTTCTATCAATCTGCAAGCCCAGAATATCCTGAGGCAGTCAAGGCAAATCTCCATCTTATATTGGCTATTTTCATCACAAAATATTACAACTCTTCAAATGGCTAAACTGGAGTTAAGTCTTTGTGCTTCTGAACTCTACACAAGTGCATAGCAGTTAGGGACGCACCATTAGATTCTCAGGGGCATGGGAGTTTGGGTCAGGCAGAATTTTTTTTTTTCACGCCAAAGGCGGCAGAATTTTTTTTTTTTAGCCTCCGAGAGCAACAAATTTTTTTTTTCGCTGCCTTCATGCCAAGTATTTTTTTTTTTTTCAATTTTAATGTAAATTTTATACAAAGTTGGGTGGGGAAATTTTTTTTTACTCATCAGTGAGGCAAAATTTTTTTTTTTTTCGTCTCACTAGTGGGCAAAGTTGTTGTTTTTTCGTCTCACTAGTGGGCAAAAGTTTGGTTTTTTTCGTCTCACTAGTGGGCAAAGTTTTTTTCTCAAAAAACTCCCATGCCACCCCCTGGAAATCTAATTGTGCGCCCCTTAACAAACATGGTTAATGGCAGCTAATAGAGATAAGTCTGTGTGATCTGATGATGAGTAACAGTGCCTTTTGGTGTCATCTGTGAGGATGAAGTCAAAATGTTTGCAGCTGTGTCGGAAGTCCTTTTCCCAAAAATTGAGTGTTTGATCCAGGTCTGAATTCACAAAGACTTACACAAATTGTAAGTAATTACACCACCACTTCATTGTTATGTGTGGGGTGTGGAAGAGACACGCCATGGGTGTGGACATATATAACTCTTGGTGTGATCTATTAGGCTAGTAGAGGTTTAATCCTGCCTCATAAAATGGAGCTTAGGCAGTACATGACTTTGCAGTATTAACCCAGGAGGCACAAATAAGGATATTGAACTCAGGTATGATTGAATGACAGGATTGGACAAAAAATGGGAGATTGATAGCTATTCCAAAGGTTTGCAACTCTGATAATTCAATTGATTCGGAATAGCGGACATTAGTCCATTTTTTGAATAGCAGACTTAACAAGAAAAGTGTGTGTTTTGGGGCTTGAAATAGCAAACCTTCAGAATAACAGTCCTTTGGAATAGCGGACCTTCTTAATAGTAGATTGTTACTAGAAAATATGCATCTCTTTGTGAAACCAGACCAGGAGGTTTAAATTAGGAAGTGCACTCTAGTATCACTGAATGGTATGATTAATGTTTGGTAGTGACATCGGTGGTCTTATGTGGTTTTTAGCAAGTGTGCTGACAAAGCGACCATTGTATGTGTATACACTCTGCAGGATTAGGTTTGTGTGTACAATTCATACTGCAACCACAGAAGTATACATCTACATCATTACCAAACTCAAGGTGACATGGACATGAAGTGCTCACTCCCGAAGCCTTGTGTCTTGATTAAGGTGTAGTGAAAATGAAATTGGCACAGAATAGAGGCTGTCAGTGTGACGTCACAGTGACCATCTTGTGGGTACTAGTAAACTCTGTTTGAATTTTCAGGGCATGAACAACAGGTGAATAGGTATTGAGCAATACTAGCAAGCTTGTGGGACCGAATCATGTTTACAAATACTATTCTAATGAGTCGCGCTTGAAAATGCTGATGGCCTCTATTGCCATTCTCAATGATAAATTTTACATTTTTGCCAAAATTGGGCCATTTATTAGACAAGTTATTGTGTTTGGTTCACCAGGATTCTAGAGAATGTGAATATTAATACCATCTCAGTTTCACAATATTATAAATAGGGATTAGAGACTGAGCTTGGATATTTAAAATGCATTTGTAAAATCAGACCTGGGGTCCATTTCACTAAACTTATCGTAACTCTAGAACCATTCCTAAAGTTATAAATATCCAATACTAGACATAACTTTACGAAGGGTTCCTGTAGTAAATCCCTATTACTTACAAAGGGTAACATTTGTAAGTAAGTTTAGTTAAATGGAACTTGCGATTCGCCGTAAGTTTCAAACGATTTTGTAAAGTTTAGTGAGATGGACCCCAGGAGATAGAAATAAGAAAGAGCATTCCAGTATTTGGCACTATGAAATTACATAGGAATAGATAGACATAAGCTTGGTGAAAGGAATTCTGATATATTATTGAAGTAGCAGTATGAGACTTGTACATGTTGTAATATACTATATATATTATGTTGATATATTTTATTTCCATTTTTTCCTTGCCATTTTAAAATCACATGGTTGCGGTTATTGGAATCTAAAAAAGGATTTGTTGTATTTGTATAAATTTTGTATATGCGTCTCTTGTTCTCTGAAAGAGGTAAACATATTCACATGAAAATGTGGATGTTGGTATACAATGTATACTATATATGTGCAGGTGCCTATAAAAGTTACGAATATGCAAAAACACATGCACCCAAATTTGTTGGTGCACAAACACACACCCTACATATGCATGTTACATACACCCCACATACACACATGTCACACAAACACACCCCCATGTTTGTAAATACCTCCAAACAAGGACCTCGACTTAACGAGGATCTAACCGAGGGCTCACACACCCATTTTTAATCAACACACCGTGGACCTCACACAGACACACCAGACAACTTACTATCCAACTGTGACCCGTCCTATACCCCCTATGGGGGACCTATCTTATATGCTATCTTATATGCATTTTTGCATCATTTACGTCATCCTGGTCAAAGTAACAAACCGAGGACGTCCTCGTTTGGAGGTGTGTCCTCGTTGTATGGTGTGTATCCATATGTAGGTCCTCAATTGGAGGCATTTACAATCGCACCCACACACAAAATGGATAATATATACCTTAATACCATATGGGACATTCTTTATATCTTAACACCATGGAATCTAAAATATTAATATCATAAGTTTAGAAGCCTAGACTGAAGAGGATGTAACCATGTCATTTTGAGCCATAAGGGTCAAACAATTAATATTCATTCATAACCTTCGCGTATTCCGCTATATGTGTGTCCCAATCAAATTGCTCTTTAGATAATATCGCGCACATCGGCGCGGAGGTTATTGATATCCATCAATGACCTCCGTATGCTCACGCTGGTACAGTGACTTCGCGTATGCTCACGTGGTACAGTGACTTCGCGTAGTGCGCATCTGTTGCGCCAGAACTCTACACGCCAGCGCTAACTACCATATTTGCACGTGGCGTGATTGCGCAGTGCTGTAATTGGTAAGTCCGTTTTAGACTGTTCGACTTTTTGAAGGTGCGCAATATCAGTTTTGATAAAAATTGTTTATTTCATCAAATTTCGGAGAATAAAATCTTGAGATTTGGTTGAATGATGAGTTAAAAGTGACTGTTATGAATTCGGTTAATAACTTTGCATCAGTTATATGTCGGGCATTGTGAAAAATCTAAACATTTTGCTTTGGACCTCGGAATATCCCTCGGTTCCAAAGGCAAAATGTTTAGATTTTTCACAATGCCCTCCAAATAACTAATGCGCAGATATTAACCTATAATTTTTACAGACTGATCAGCATAAATTAGTATATTTTCCACTTTGCCTTAGTGAGTATGCTAAAAAGTTTCCGCAGGGAATGCGATCTCTCCATAAGGGTGTTACACAACTTACACACGTCCCCACAAGGTATATACTCTCCTTACACACCCCTACCCAGAAATACACATATACTACCAGATTCCTGTTGCTGCTCACCCCAGAGGTACACTGCTGTTCAGCTACTATGTGGCTACTACCATTCCAGTATCAGTGTGTGTACTGTACGTGTGATGTGTGTACGTCATTAGGCGGAGGCGCCATATTTAATGTTAGCTTTGGATATATGTTTTTTTTTATATTTCAATGTTTATAATTTTTATTCATTTCAGCAAACAAATTAACAAATTAAGATAATCAGCAACAAATTACAAAATGGCAGCAAAAATTAGAAATACAAAGTTGTGCAGTCACACTACCCAAATATTCTAAGATACATGATAAAATTATCAAATCAGTCCAAAATAAATAATTATACATATAGTCCGATACACATTACATCCTAAACAAGCTTTGGATATATGTTAGTGTACCTGTGTTAGAGTACCAACGAAATAGCTGCGCGGCAGTGTACCTCTGGTGGCAACAAGCCAGCAACAATACGAATCTGGCAGGGAATATGAAGTAAAGCTGCTGTATTCAGTAGAAATAATACTTGTATTCTTTTGATTGTGATAGTATAGCAATGTGGTGCTTAGAAATGTAGTGTTGTAGCAAAAGCAGGAGCTTAAAATAATCTTATGAATTTATTTTGCAGTTTTTTAAAAGCAGGACTTTTTTGTTTGCTTGTGTGCAATAGTAAAGGCATTGTTGTAAACAACATGTGACCTTGCAATAATAATAATGCATAATAGAGTTTTCTTGAACCTCACTATATTCAGAATTGAAGTGTTATGTATCATAACTGACAACCTACATTGTAGTTCTTAAAGCTTAAAAGTATAACTTTATCCAACTATAATCAAATTAAGTATTTCTTGGCCAAACTGGAACACTGTGAACGCTAGTGGCTCCGCGATGAACACACACAAATATAGCGCGGTACAGAAGAAAGTATACACGCGCCTTACATTGCGTACACGCTAAGTACACTACATAGTCGCAACGAGCATGTTCCAGTTTGGCCAAGAAATACTTCATTTGATTATAGTAACTGGTGGATTGAAAACAATGGTGTATCTATAGATGAGTTGATTTATGATGTCACATGTTTACATTAAGGACATTCTTTATTGTGTCACACAAAGTAAAATAATACAGCAGTGACAATGGCATATGACACCTGTTCAAAACCCAACTTGCCAAAACCTTTGTTGTTATAATTTTTGACCTCATGTACCTGTAAGCAAGTTTGATATCATATTGGTATTATTTTTTGGTATTATTATGCAAAAATGCAACTCTCTCTATGTAACCTATAAGGTGTTTTGCTCTACCATTTTGATCTCATACCAACACATGAACAGGTGGTGTACTAAATGTAAACACATACCACCTCATCTATACACAGTCGAGATCAGCACCCATACGAAACACACCCATGTATTATGGGACTTATTATGGGACTTTCTTAATTGACCCGTCTGAATAATTGTTGTCCACTGTTGTGGTGATATCATATCTGGCAAGTAACATTCATGATGATTTCATTGCTGTTGTAGGTTAGTAGGGCACGGTGGCGCATGGGTTATAAGACAACTCGTAATTGTGAGGTAGCTTGAGGTTATGAGCTCAAATCTAAGTGCATTAGGCATGGCTCATCACCCATATTGCATCTCCCTATCCAGGTGTACAAATGTGTACTGGCTTAAATCAATGCCGGGGTGGTAACAGACTCGCTGTGTAGGAAGTGTAGCGACCCCCTGCAGCAATATTAAATGGGGGAGTCTTATTTCTAGTCCAATTGCTTCAAAAGAAAGATGGGCACTCCAGCCTGTGAACACAGGCTTGTCCCCTTTTTGTGGATGAAAGAAATGATTTTTAATTAGCCATCATCAGTTCTTTGGTTAATGCACTTACATGTGTAATGCTCAGGCATACAAAATTCCAAATATGTTTGATTTTACAGTTCTTTGCCAAAAAATTCACTATTTTGGTGCTCATTGTGACAATCCTATATGGTGGGATAAATGCAAATAATTACATCAAGGGAAAGTTTATAAATGAGCTATCAAAATAAGTATAAATTTGGATGACTTTACCCTTTGTAGATGTGAAATTATGGAGAAGCATTATGGTGCAAATAACCTAGGTATAAATAAATGACCATGGCCATGGCACTATAATTTGTTCAAGTGTTATGGTAGATAGGGTATAGATGATCAAGACTTAGTTAGCATGTATATGGGGTCAAATCAGGTATTTTTGCTATAGTGGCTTTATTCACTCAGGTTGATTTCTTATCATTTTTTTATTGAGTCTGTGACATTCTTTCTCATGCTAGCAGAGCCCAAAAGTTTAGATGTTGTATTTGTCAAAATCATTAAAATTGATTCCATCCAAGATGTTGAATTTCTATGCATAATTCTCACTGAAATTGAGGATATTATGATGAAGTTTTTCAACAGAACAGATGTGTGTGATGAATGGTTCAAACAAAACAACCCAATAAAACTATTTGTTGGGTATGCCGTTTTTTGTTAAAAATACGATTTACTCTATTCATGAAGATTAGTGACCCTATGCCATCACACAACTCTGCAGGCAATTTACCCACCCCATGCTTTGGTGTGCAATTATTATCACTTTGTAGCCAAATAAGTATAATGGCGAGCAATCAAGGGAGCAGCCGGTAGAAAATCTGAAGGGTAGCTGTTCTTTCTTCTTTTTTTTGCCCAAGGTGTACATGTTTTTTTATTTTGTTTTGTTTTTTGTCCAAGGCAAACAGCCCTTTAATATAGGGTCAGTTGATTGTTTGGGTATTTTTTGTTTTTTTGTTGTTGTTTATTTTTTATTTTTTTATTTTTTTGCAATTGACCCTAAAGAAAGCATTGAAAATCGCCAAAATGTTGTTAAAATTATGAATTTGTTTCACTCGCTTTGCTTGCATTTATTTTTAGTCAAAATTAATCTATTTTGCCAAAATATGGTCAATTCTACATGCATGCGGCGAAAAACAAACAAACAATTGTTGTGTACTGACAAATTTTTCATAATATGTCCTGTTGTTACCGGGGGTACTCAAATTTGGTTTTGGAAGGGATGTGCCGCTGAGAATTTGAAAGTGGACCCATAAATATACCAATTTTTCAAGAAATGTGGACCCATTGATATACCAAAGTCAAAATTTTCAGCCGAATTTAACCCAAATTGTCTTAGTTTTTACAAATTTTCCCAAAATTTTGGGACAATTTTGACAATTTTGTCTAGATTAAGGAAAAATTGGGCTATTTTCCGAAAAAATTGAGAAAATTTTGAAAAAAGGACCCATTCATATACCAAAAAGGCTTAAAATGCTACCCATATTTACGGCATTGAAGATCGATTACAGCGCATTATGTATACTTCAATGCAAACACCCGTTTTAATCAGTTACAAATCAAGCTAGTGGCTCATTTTCAATTGATTTCAGTGGTGTTGGCATCCAAACTTGCAATCTCTAAATGATCTCAACTCATCAATGTGTGTATATAATAATCAATATTTACTTTGAACTTTTGAACTCATATTGTTTTCTCTTTATAATAGCTCGCTCAAAAATATTATTTATTTTAGCAGCAATTATATCAAATTGTTATTAATTAAAGAAAAATGCAATTTCTGTAATGCTTGTGTATTTTGTATAGAAACCTTGAGGTAATAATTCATTATTGTATTCATGTTTATTACATTGGTATGTATATGAAATATTTTGCATAATGTTATTCTATGAATTAATTAATAACAGGTTAATGACTGCGCATCAGTTGTTTTGAGGTTATTGTGAAAAATTTAAACATTTTGCTTTTGGAAGTGAGGAATATCCTGAGGGGCGCAGCTAGCTCAGAGAATGTTCTGAGGGCCAAGCAAAATGTTTTGATTTTTCACATACCTGAAAAATAACTGATCCAACATCATTAACCTCATCATAACTGTCACTTTTCAATTTGTTTGATACCATCTGTATAATATTATCTATCATATTCTTTTTGATAACAAAAACAATTTTAACTTTACATCACATTCGCATTTTGGCGAATACTGTGGGTCTCAGGCATTTGCGTATATTAGTTGTGAATGTATTTTATAATTTTCCCGAACAACTAAGAAAGATATCAAGTTGTTTTCTTTTAATAGAATACACTAGAAGGCATGATGTGATGTAAATTAAAGCCATATTGTAACATTTGCAGGGGATGTTTGTCAAATTCAGAATTTTACACAATTTTGAAGTACTTAAATAAACTAACATACTTGGCAAAAAAACAAGGATTAAGGTGCTGTATTTGTGAAAGAAAATACCACTCTATTTCTTACGGAAATATTTCAACATGGCTTAAGTCCAAAAGTTTACAATAGATAGCCCTTTTTGCTACATCAGTGATAGTAAAATTGAAATGAGTAAAATTAAAATCCTCGCGTAGGCCTTCTAGACTGGTTCTATTTTGGAAATATGTGCTTATTTAAGCATCAATCAGCAAGTTTGCGTAAAAGCTGGCAACCAAATTATTTTGGTTAATTTAGGTACATGCTGAATTCAAAATTTTGTAATTCACTTTGTTACTTTTTTAGTCATTGATGTTTTTCTTAACGGACTTAACCAAATGAAAAAGCCTGTAAAGTGATTTTTAATAGAAAAGATAAGAATATGCAAAAATGTATTATTCCACCTTGTTTCCCATTGGGCCTCATTTGGCCTTCCCCAACTATCCCATTGTTTTTCTTTTATTCTATGTGCAAAAATTGGTGCAAATAGTACGTTGTTCTTTCTTTGACATCATTTTATTCTATACTATGTGTTATATGAGTATTCAGATTAATTTGCTTTTATTTATATATTAAATAAATGTATATTACTTATTATTGTGTTTTCAAATGTATTTTCACTCAAATGCACTATTCAGAAATAATTGTTTTAATAGTTTGTAAAATTGAAAAGTTTATGAACTGAGCTAAAAAAAACCTGTTGTACCATGTTAAATAAAACACTATTTGTTCTTAAAATCAATGTTGCTGAGTGCATTCTTATGTGAAACTGCCGTACATAATTTGTAGAATCTTGCCTACAATTTTTCATATTCAAATTACATTGAATCAAACAGCTGCTTTAGAGGGGTGGTCCTTTGCTTTTTTTTTTTTTTTTTTTTTTTTGAAGTACTGTTAAGATTTTTTTTTAAATTGACCCAAAAATGTATAAGATACTCCAAGTGGTCTGTGCTTGAATTTTTTTTCTGTTCAAGTCAAACTATACTTCTTTTAAACAGAATTTTGCTACAAAACAATGAAAAATTAGCACATTTTCCAGATATTTGGAAAATATGAAAAGCATAGTTCAAGAAGGACTTGCGTCTTAAGAAGGTTTAAGGTGACTGAGGAGCCACAAACGATATGGAACTTAGTCACCTACACCACAAATGGAGTTTTAATATACCCATCTCAGTTCAGCTGCAAATCCATTCCAATATAAAACGTTCGAGCCAAGGAGAATTGTGCCAACATTCAACAAAATATTTGTATGGGTCTAATTCATGTTTGTGTAACGGGCACCGGAATGGTTGGTTTTAATAATAAGGGTAGGGTTTGAAATGTTAGGAGTTTAAGGTAATATCATTGTTTACCATGTTTATTTTGATTGTGTCATTCTTAATTAATGTAGGTTTTTGGTTTCATATCAAATTATATTTCTATCTGTTGTGTAATTAATCGATCATAATCATCATCAAGTAAACTTATTTTCCATCATAATCATTATTGTCTTTAAAACTGTTTTTAATAGATCATGGTTTATCTTTAATTTGAAAAGGTCATTTACCTCTGCCTTGATCATGAACACGCTGCATCCTTTGATTCTCAAGTTTATGAGTACTCCAAATGTTTATGTCTTCATTGTTTATTGTCTTCCATTCATAGAAGTTTTAAGAGCACTTTAGCAATTGATTCCTTTTATATGAGTGTGTATTGTTATCCTAAAACTTAAGTGTGGTGTAAATTATTGCCACTTATCTTTTGGCTTGAGATGGTAGGTGATATGCTTATGAATTATTCATGAGAAAGTTTTATCTCTTTATCAGGTTATGTATTAATAAGATTTGTCATTAAGTAAATGCTTAGTTAAGGTTATTATTTATGCTGTTGCAGAGATGGTACTTAAGTTGGTTTCCCATATGAACTTGTTTCTTAGATAATTTTACTTCACTTCCATCTTAGCCACCAACTGATAAACATCAAATCTTCCATCCAGGCATCCAACTTGTCAACATCAATTAAATCGTCATCATATTCATTAAATATATTTATAATATTGCATCCATCTTCATTGTTTCTACGAATCATCAGATATTATTATATTAAAGCCGGAGCATAATAACATTGTATATCTACAAGTCTTCCATTGTATATTATTTATTTCTGCGTCCCGGGATTTCCAACACTGTTACATTGGCGTCTTCAACGTGGGCCTGAGCAGTTTTCGTTTGGTGAGAACTTTATCTTCAACGAATTGGATCAGGGTACCCACGACCCTTGGACTACATCATGATAACTGATATTATCTCCCGGCTGGAAGCCCTGGAAGCTGAAGTGAATCATCTTCGTCATCCCCATCACCTTAGACAGCGTTCATCTCCATCATATCTTGCTCATCAGATATCAGGACACGTAAAGTGGTTCAACGTCAAGAATGGTTATGGATTCATCACGCGCGATGACACCAGAGAAGATGTGTTCGTGCATTGGCGTGGAATCACCAGGAACAATCCAGCAAAAGTTCAAGCGAGTGTGGGCGACGGTGAAGCGGTTGTATTTGACATCGTGCTTATTCCAGGACGCACTCCTGAAGCCATTCATGTCACCGGCCCTGGAGGCGTATGCGTTATTGGAAGTAGCTTTGCCATGGACAGACCAGATAATGTACAACATCAACCTGCATGCGTGACTTCTTATACACAGACAGATCATGAGAGCCATTGTAGTAACAACTCTAATCTGGATATATTGGACAGTGAATCTGATCTTGAACCTGAACATGTTGATAATGACACTGATCATGATATGTTTGAATACAATTCCGACGACTTCCCGTGTGATACTAGTGATGTAAGTGAAAACTCTATCCCTGATGACATTGCTCCCCAAGTTGACATTCCTCCTGAAGATCCATCATCTGAACCATCTGAATCTGATACATGTTGTGACTCTGAGTCTGAACTGATTGACACACCAGCTGCAGCTACTCTTGATAGTCACCTGGTTAGTGAACATGATAAAATTGCTATGTCTGAAGCTTGGGAGAAATTGAGCAACTTACAAACTGATGATTGTTGTGACCAGTTACTGGACAGAAAGTTTAATTTTCTTATATTGTGTCAACTTGAAGATATTTCCCGTCGTGTCCCATCCCAAGATATTTTGGAAGTACTGTTATGTTTATGCCAACACCTTCTAGACATTGACCACCATGGACATCTTACTGATATTATACCACCATTTGTGACAGTACTTAGGAAGTACCATGCTTTTATTTCCTGCGGATATGTAGCCATCAACTCTCACCCCTCATATCGCAGTTTATATTCTGATGATTCTGCCATCCTTTATTCAGACTCTGAAATTGTCAACGCAACTAGTGCCAACGCAAGCAAGCTCTCACGCAATCATCAACATACTAACTTGGAACAATATGGACAATTACTGGATCAATTATGCCATTTATTTTACATCAGTAAGGAACAACAGAACATTATTACAACTTTATACAATTGCTATAGGAGATGGAGGATTTACTACAAACATGAACAGGGAAAGTGAATTGACTTTAATTTAAATTATAATTGCAATGGACTACATAATTAATATCAAACAATGTGAATCTGGACAATATCTTTCAAATACTGACTCTATCAAAATAAAATATCATATGAAGTGTATTTTGCTAAAATCCAAATCAAACAGTATTGTCATCATGTCTTAAACTGTCATAATTATATAAATGTCGAGGACGCCATTTCCTCACAGCAGAGTTGAATGTAGGTGTCACCCCTATCTCAGTAACTTTATATGTTTGTCAGATAATGGTTAGCCTTAATGCTTCATTTTATGATCATGAACAAGTTTGTTGTCTTCTTTGTGTACAACTTAAATTCTTCAATCATTATTTTAGAGGTGTTTATCATGTTTATATATATATAGTTTGGCAAAGAGTAGGTTTGAAGACGTGCACTTATTCAAACTTAGTTCCTCTTTCAAATTAAGAGTTGCGGTCCTCTTTTGCGTTTCTATTATTTTGCTCATAAAAATCTGAGTATGTCATGGCATTTTATTAATCATGTTATTGCTTTGAGTTTGAATTGTTTACTTCATTATTTTATTTCACTCCATGTTTTATGTAGGCCAAAAGAGTTGAGTTGAGCATCATAACTGCTCAATACCAACATAACCAATTTCTCTTCAAAACAGAGTTTTTGATAGTCTCCTGTTGTTTTACATGTTTATTGATTTTCATTATGCAAACTGATGTTTTATTAACTGATTTGAACAGGTTTCCAAACTAAACCTATTGTTGTGGTATTTTGTGTTTTGGCATATTTTAGATCATTACCAAATTTGATCCAATTTGCATGCAATTGTCAATCCAAAATTATCATCAAATCATCTGAATATTTCTTTGGCATCAGTTATTTAAACAAAAGCATTTTTCATTTCCATCATGATACCATCTTGAGTAATTTGCCAACAAATTTATCTCATAATTTATTTTTTCTTTAAACATGTCATTTGATATGACCTAAGCTAAGTTATGAACCTTAACATTGTGTTCTATTATTTTGTTCAATAATCATATCATAAAGATTATGGTTTGCTAGTATTGTATTTAGAAGTGTTATAAGGTTATATTTCAGGACCTATTTGGTTCACTATTTTGCTTGAGTAGTGTAGGTTTTATAAACTGAACCTATTTTATGAATTATGTTTTTGGCATGAGGATCACAGAAAAAGATGATCTTAATTTTGCGCAACATGTCATCACATTTTTCCAAAAAGCTACTCACCAAATGTTTTATTATTTTATGATGTCATGTCTCATTCATCATCATGATATTGATTTTATTGATTTGTCATCTACATGAAAGAGTTATTGTAGAAACACCAATCATGTTTTCTATTTTGTTCTTGATTTCATTATCAGGAATATTAATGATTAGTTAATTATGTATCCTCCATCTTAAGTTCATTAAGTTCATAAAGTTCATAATTATCTTGTCATCTTATAATTTGTTTGTTTTCCATCGTATACATGCAAAGTTATTCACTTGTTTATTTTTGATCTGTGTCATTTTCACATGACTAAATTATAGGTAGAATCTCAAAAATGTATTCTACATGTCATTGATGTAGGCCTTTATTTCCTTCCAAATTAGTCTTGTTTATAGTCATTGCGTTCATTACATTGAAGTTTTGTATCTTCCAGAGTGTTAATTGGTTTATCATGAAAAGTTTCTTTTGATTTGTAAGTCAGATTTGGATGTGATCATGAAAGTCATGAAAGTGGAAGTGTGGTTATTGATTGTTTTGTATATCCTTTTGTATTATGGCAAAGTGTACCTTTTGGATTTCACACCAAATTAGCAGGTCATAAATGCACTTAAGTTTAAATTGAGAAGAGATAGTTACATCACTTAAGTATGTACATGTATTTGATCATTATGTTTTTGTTGAAATTTGTAACATTCAAATTATCATCTTCCAAATTTCATGTAAAATGCCGAGACGTCATTTTCTTTGCAGCAGGGGTGAATGTAACGGGCACCGGAATGGTTGGTTTTAATAATAAGGGTAGGGTTTGAAATGTTAGGAGTTTAAGGTAATATCATTGTTTACCATGTTTATTTTGATTGTGTCATTCTTAATTAATGTAGGTTTTTGGTTTCATATCAAATTATATTTCTATCTGTTGTGTAATTAATCGATCATAATCATCATCAAGTAAACTTATTTTCCATCATAATCATTATTGTCTTTAAAACTGTTTTTAATAGATCATGGTTTATCTTTAATTTGAAAAGGTCATTTACCTCTGCCTTGATCATGAACACGCTGCATCCTTTGATTCTCAAGTTTATGAGTACTCCAAATGTTTATGTCTTCATTGTTTATTGTCTTCCATTCATAGAAGTTTTAAGAGCACTTTAGCAATTGATTCCTTTTATATGAGTGTGTATTGTTATCCTAAAAACTTAAGTGTGGTGTAAATTATTGCCACTTATCTTTTGGCTTGAGATGGTAGGTGATATGCTTATGAATTATTCATGAGAAAGTTTTATCTCTTTATCAGGTTATGTATTAATAAGATTTGTCATTAAGTAAATGCTTAGTTAAGGTTATTATTTATGCTGTTGCAGAGATGGTACTTAAGTTGGTTTCCCATATGAACTTGTTTCTTAGATAATTTTACTTCACTTCCATCTTAGCCACCAACTGATAAACATCAAATCTTCCATCCAGGCATCCAACTTGTCAACATCAATTAAATCGTCATCATATTCATTAAATATATTTATAATATTGCATCCATCTTCATTGTTTCTACGAATCATCAGATATTATTATATTAAAGCCGGAGCATAATAACAGCGTATCTTCAAGTTTCCATCTGTGTGTCTATTTATTTTGTGTAACGGTATTGGACATTTATTATCGCCCGAGTAAGTCCCTGGATCCAGAAGTTGAACAAAAAGAAAATCACCCTAAAATTCTCTACCGTTACATTTGTTTTCATGAAAGGAAACCGTTTTAAGATTAATTTACGACAATGTCAGAGATGCCACTTTTCCTGTAATTTTTATGAAATTTCAGGGGGTTGGGGGCAGAGTGTTTGCACCCCTCCCCCAAACTGCAGGTATTGTTACGCCCATGTAATCCACCCTCTAAACCTTATCCGTAACTTAAGGGTGGTCGAATTATGGAAACTTTTGGGCCTCGTATCAATGCTTTTATTCTAGTCTTTTGTTGCTAACTTAAAAGTTAAACAAAGTGAATTTTTGTTTTCTGTTTAGTATGTTATGTTAATTTCTGACATGAAAACTTGAGATGAGAGGGTTGATGCTAATCTAGACAAAAGAAGTCTCTAAATTTTACAGTCTTAAATTTGTAATTTTGCAAAGGGGGAAGATACTTGAGACTAACAGACTGAACAAGTCAGAGTGAGAGGGGCAAGGGAGGGAGAGACGGAAAGAGAAGGGGTCAGGGAGGGCGAGGGGAGACTGATTCGGATGGGGGAGGGGGCGAAATAGGGAGAGATACATTGATATGAAAAAGTCAGGAGGGAAGAGCGACAAAGGCCCGTAGCTAGGATATACTGGGGTGCGTCCGGCTCCTAAGTGGACCTTCAGTGATTTAAGGGCTGTTTTTCAACGTTTTTACAGAAAAAAGTGGACATTTCATTCGGATTGGCATTTTGTTACAGTAATGTGAACCAGTTTAACAACATCAAATGTCAATCTTTACTGCAATAGGTATAAGAGGACGTGAGCAAGAGGGGCACTAGAGTGCTAGACCACTAAAAACACCAGTGTTCCATAATTTGTCTTATCCAGCCTTTATTGGCAGCAGGCATCTATTGAAATAAACTGATTGATACTTTGAAATCAAGTTACAGATCAACTCTCATAATTCCTAACATTTTCGTTTCTGAACAACAGACTAACAGAAACTGAAAAGATAAAATCCCTTATAGCCTTTGCAATAAGTTAGTGTAAATTATTTTATTTTATTCTAAAAACACTTTTCGAAACTCTTCATTCTGGTACATACTGCTATGCCTCTTATAACAACAGGGCAGATCAGGGTATTCATTATTTTGGTGAGTGCCTCCAAGACCCTTGGTTAAATATTCAGTGGCATAGCGTCAAAGGGCACGTGCCCCCCATCGATCTGAAATGTTTAAAAATCCCATAGGAAAATGGCCGAAAAACGGCTTGTGCCCCATCAGACTCGGTGTCCCCCCACCAACCATGGTCGGTGCCCCCCCAAATGTGATGACCCACGCTAAGCCACTGTAAATATTTACTACATGTATTATAAACCAAAGGTTAACATTTTTAGCTTATCTTAGTTCGGACTGTTTACATTGAATTGGTAGAGATAAGAAAAGGTATACTGACCATGCTACATGTATTACATTTTACATCCATCGGCATATAATGACACTTTGACTTCAGTTTGAAGGAAATACTGCTTTAGCAGTAGCCCAATCTATCGGCAGTGAATAAATCTGGAAGATATTGCCTATTGCCATGGAGTCGTCTTCTAACAATGATCCAACGCCAGCCGGTCTGACCAGAGTATTCATTTGGTGTGTGCCTCGCCCGGGTGCCTCGTACACTAGGAACCGCTCTTACCAAGTGTCTGAGTTACGTTGATGGAGTACAAATATTGAATGAGCCTTGTGTAGGCGCAAATATCTTTGGTCCTGAAGGGAGGAGGCCAAATACAGATCTTGTCAAGTTCATAAACAGTGCTTCCTCAAACCAACAAGTGGTATTTGAACACGCCTTTGATGAGAAAAATTGTACCTATGCATGGATACGACAACAACTGGAGGCTGATTACCCTGGCAAGAAAGTGTTATTGGTCAGAGACCAGGCCCTTCACTTGGATGTAAAGTATGACACTATTCCACCTGGATTTCGACACGCTTTCCTGATTCGACATGTGTATAAAGTGTTGCCCTCATGGAAGCGCATAGTCACCAAAATACACAACATGAATTACGATACTACGAATTGGAATGATCTACAGAAAGAAAGGGACATGCCAAATGGCTACGAGATGCAGTTTAAACTTCTCAAGTATGTACAGGAACATCTTGATCCCAACCCTGTCATCATAGACGCTGATGACCTTCAGTGTAACCCGGCTTCAATATTGAGTCAATTCTGTCAAGCTGTTGGAATACCGTATAGTGATAGTCTATTGGAATGGCCGGTGGATCGCGACATCATGAAGAAATGGATCGGGTCTCGTATTCTTCTACAAGGAAATCTATTGGAGAATGAAGGTGGTTTCTATGAAAATGCAATAAGAAGCAGCAGGTTCCTACCAGCGACAAAAACACCCACACGAATTGTCGAAAGATCGTCAGGAAACTGCCGATTACTCTATGTCCTTCTATGAAGAAATGTACCAAATGCGTCTTAAACCGTAAAATATAACACTTAGATAAAACGAAATTAAGAGACACCAACGTCAATATTATAAGCTGCAGATTACTATGTGCACTTTTATAAAGCAACATACTACATAGATATGACTCGGGGTCACTCGAATATAAAAACTACTTGTTAATCAACTCTCAAAACAGACCCAAACAGATAACAAATTTGCTACACTAAATGGCGTAACTGTCAACATTTAATACTCTAAATGGTGTACGTAATATCGGGATTTGGGTACAGATTGATAAACAAATTTATCTCAAGCAGTACACATGCTTGAGAAGGTTAGAGGCGAGCATCAAAGATCTCAAATAGCTCAATTGTGATCGAGATCTGCTTAGAGTTGATGTCAACTCGATGTGTAGACCTCTCCTCTCCCATATACATCAGTCTGAAAATATGCAGAAAACTACAGATTACTCTATGTTCTTCTTTGAAGCAATGTACCAAATACATCTTAAAGATATGACGGTTAACTATTACCATTGATATCAAAGAAGAGATGCGAATATCTATATAAAATGGATCAAAAAGATTGATTTTACGGTATCCTGACTGCTGTCAGAACAGTGGGCCAAAATAACATAACTATCCTCGTGATAAATCCAATTAAAGGCAAAATATTCCGTGTTTGAGTTTATGTGTGCATACATGCCTATACCAAATGCTTGAGTTACATTGATGGAATTCAAATATTTTATGAACCTTGCGCAGGCGCATTTCACTTTGGTCCTTAGGGACGACGCCAAATCCGAATCTTGTTAAGTTCATAGAGAGTGCTTTTCAGACCAACAAGTGATCTTTGAACACGCCTTCGATGATAGTAAGTGTACTTATAGATGGATAAGACAACAACTGGAGGTTGATTACCCTGGAAAGAAAGTTCTCTTGGTGAAAGAGCATGGCTCGAAGAACAGTGTAAGCAGATCAGAGACTTTGATGCAACCGGCAAATCCAAGGCTATGTTTGAACAGATAAGATCAGTAAAAGCCAAGTCCACTCCAACACAGCAAGCATGCATCAAGGATAGAGAAGGAAAAGTACTCAGTGACAGTGAGTCGGAAGATATCATGAACAGATGGAAATGGTGGAAAACTGTTTGAAAAACCAGATGGAGATCGAAGTACCGATTTCCATGCCAAAAACAGCGGTTGAAGAGGTAGAGCCACCACCTCTCATATCTGAAATCGAGCATGCAGTCAGCAAACTCAAGACTAGGAAATCACCAATTATTGACGGAGTACCTGTCGAGTTAATGAAATACACCAACTATGCACAAGTATGGACAAGTTGTGAATGGCCAGAAGCCTGGAAATTACGGTTTGTGATGTTATTCAAGTCTGGGGACCCTAGCAATGTTCCAACTACAGACCATCGCACTCCTCAGCCATACCAGCGAAGCTCTCTTGCTGATCATCATACATCACCTGAAAGCAAAACTGGAGCAAGAACTACCAGAAGAGAACAAGCTGCTTACAGGAAAGGCTGAGGAACCATAGGAACACAATACCATAGGTGAAGAAGTCTTCGTCATGTTCATTGATTATTCAATCAAAGGCGTTCAGTCAGCTACGTTGAATTGTTGCTGTAACGGAAGAATTAGGCTTCCCAGTGACATCTTGTGTTTCTGCTACAATCCTTTTATGTTGAGAGGAAAGATCAGGTGGAATGGTGAAAATACAGATACAGAGTTCAGCATGACCAAAGGTGTGAGACAGGGCTGCATTGCGTCACAATATCTTTTCGTGACATACACAGAGAAAGCGATGGTGGATGCTGATCCCTTATGGCATCAAAGTAGGAGGCATGCCAATCTCAAACCTCCGATATTTATTTTATTTATTTATTTATTTATTTATACCATTCGGCCCGTGGGCCTGGCAAAGCAAAATATAGAAAAAGCAATAAATTAAAGGGAGGCCAAAACATCAAAACAACAAAAATAAATAGATAACTTAAACCAAAACACAGAATAAACAAACACCAAACGGAACTGGCTAGCCAAGATGGGCACGAAGGGCTGACTTGAAGGAATACAGCGATTTACATTGGATAATGTCCTCAGGGAGGTAGTTCCAGAGTGTCGGAGCATAAGGGTAAAAGGATTTTTGGCACAAGGTCAGACGACGGAAAGGAGGAACGATGGCTTGAGAGTTCAGGTTACGGAGTGAAGGCCGGGGGTGAGGGTTGTAAGGGTTAGGAGAGGAGGAAAGATGATGGAGGATCTTATACAGGTGACAGAGAGTAGCAAAGTCCCTGCGTTTGGAGAGCAAGGGAAGGTCAGACTTCAGGAGAAGGTCCTCGTGGCTGAGATTCCAGGACTGCAAGATAACCCTGGCGGCGAAACGCTGACAAGCCTCAAGGCGATTGGTCAGGGTAGTGTTTAAAGGATGCCATGTGACACTACCATATTCCAAGATTGGGCGAACAATCGCAAGATAAAGGATGCGACGGGTGCAGATGGGAGCACTGGAGAATACCCTATGGATAAAACCAATTGTGCGACGAGCTTTCTTACATATATGGTCGATGTAAAGAGACCAGGAGAGGCTGTCAGAAATCAAAATACCAAGAAATTTCGCTGAGGACACCCTCTCAATAACTTGGTTGTCGAGGTAAAGTTGCATGTCCAGGTAGGGCTTCTTTTTGGTGGTGATAACCATGGCCTTTGTCTTGGAAGCATTGGCAGAGAGATGGTTGTTAATTAACCAGCCGTGGATGGTGTTGATATCAGCTTGGAAGTCAGACAGGTAAGAAGAATGAGAAAGAGGCTTATAGAGAGTAGTATCATCAGCGTATAGGACCAGAGAGCTATTGGAAGAAAAGTTAGAAATACAAAGATCATTGATATAGACAAGAAAGAGTAGAGGCCCAAGGACAGAGCCTTGGGGCACACCAGAAATAACAGGGACAGGGTCAGAGTCAACGCCATGCACAGCAACCAGCTGGGACCTATTAGAGAGATATGATTTGAGCCAGGAGAGAATAGGACCTGTTAACCCAACAGCACCAAGTTTCCGAAGTAGTGGGTGGTGGGGAACACGATCAAAGGCCTTTGATAGGTCGAAAAGGGCCATAACAATACTCTTCCTGTCTTCAATAGAACCATACCAATCATGAAGGGCAGTGATTAGGGCATCGGATGTTGATGATTTGGGAAGGAACCCGAACTGGCGTTTGGTGAGGATGTCATTGCTGGCAAGGTGATCCAAGATGTTACGGTGGATGATTTTTTCCAGCAGTTTAGCACAGATTGGTTGGAGAGATATTGGTCTGTAGTTGGTGACAGCATGGGGGTCACCGGCCTTAAAGATGGGAATAACACGCGAGACCTTCCAGGCATCAGGGACTCTGCCGGTGATGAGCGACAGATTAAAAAGTCTGCAGAGGATGGGGCAAATAGAAGGAGCTGTGTTTTAAGCATACGACTAGTGATACCGTCCATCCCAGCAGCAGAATTGTTGTTAAGCTTTTGGATGAGAGAGAGAACATCAGAACTAGAGCAGGAAAAACAGGAAAGAGTGGAACTGAAGTTGTACTGAGGAATGGGAGTATTGGAGGCGTCAGCACGGTTGAAACACTCAGCGAAAAACTGACTAAAGGTATTGGCTATGTCAGTTGGAGAGCTAAGCACAAACACCATTGTAATGGATGGAGTCAGGAATGGTTGCTTGACCAGAACGAGTTTTACAGTAACCCCAAAAACGCTTACTTTGGGATTCATTTTCGAGAAGGCTAGCAAAAAAGTTGTGCTTGGCATACTTAAGTCTGTTGGTTAACTTATTTCTAATTGCTTTGTACTTAGTGTAATCACTAGATTTTTGAGATTTTTTCCATTTTCGAAAAAGACTATGCTTTTTTTCTACAGAGTTTACGTAACTCTTCATTGAGCCAGGGAGGCTCTTTTGCCTTACACTTGAAGAGTTTGAGAGGATACATTGGTTCATAACTTCCATATAAAATGTATGAAAATGATCCCAAGCATAGTTGATGTCATTACCGTCCTGAGTTTGATAATCACTGAGTTGCCTGTTGGCATCAACCCAATCGGCCTTACTGTATTGCCAGATGGTGCGGGAAACAGTCTTAGGTTTGTTTGGCCGGATGTTAAGACCACAATAGATAACCGAATGGTGACAGGCACCGATTGGAGAGAGGTTAGCAACTCCAGTGATTAAACCAGGGTCATTGCTATAGATGTGGTCAATGAGGGACGGGTTTATACCCGGGCTATGAAAAGTGGGCTGCGAGACAAATTGATGAAGATTGTGGTTGGCAGAAAAATCTGACAAATCATCAAAAAGGTAGTGACCTTGATTGAGGAGATTAACATTAAAGTCACCTATGACCAGAAGTTTAGAATCGGGGGAATTTGAGCGCGAAGCAAGCGCAATGCAATGACTTAAATCGGGAAGAGTGTTACTGCTGCGATAGGGAGGACGGTAATAACAACAGATCTTAAGGTTGCATTTATGCAGATTGCATTCAGCCCATACCACTTCACAGTTCTTAGATAAGAGTTCATTACATAAGCGAGGTTTAAGATCGCAACGGAAAACAGTGTATTGACCATTTATGGAGAGTTCTGAGTCATTAATGTTGGATGATAGCCATGTTTCAGAAATGCCAATAATGGCAGGTCTAATATTGAAACTGTATATTAAATTAACAAGCTCGTCTAATTTGTTTCCAATGCTGCCTGCATTGAGCAGGAGCATGGATAGATCATTAAAATTAACACTACAGTCAAAGTAAGAGTTTGCTTCAGAGGAGGAGTCCATGGTAGAGTTTTCAGAACTTCCTGTCAAAAATGAAGCATCCGCAAAAGGTAGGAGTTGAGTAGCACACCGTGAACATATACTCTTCGGAACTGGATGATCCTTCAGTTTTAGAACAGAGTTAGGAAGAGAAGAACACTTAAGATGTAGAGGCTCTAGGCAAGTCGAACATAAAGATCTACGATGGTCATGTCGGATTGGTCTACTGCAATTGGCGCATCTGGGTCCCCCTTGTTGATTCGAGGGCCCGGGATTTAATTCGATGTCGCCACTAATGAGTAGAACTTGAAACGTAGACATTGAGTTTGCATAGTACGAGTAACGGCATTTGGTGAAACGGCCATAGGGTGAGAAGTATCGATGAGTTGGTATGGTATCGGTAATCAGGGCATTCATGCAATGGTGGGTAGGCCTATATGTAGGCCCACTAATAAGTTCATCAGGCAGAACGGTGACTGACCTGGAGTGGTGATTAAGTTCCCATACATAGATGCTGGTATATAATATAATAGTCCATACACAGAACAGCTTTACCCACTTGGATGGGTAAGGTTGATTGATAACAGTCATGGTGAGATTTGGTCAATTGACCAACGTCAATATTATAAGCTGCAGATTACTATGTGCACTTTTATAAAGCAACATACTACATAGATATGACTCGGGGTCACTCGAATATAAAAACTACTTGTTAATCAACTCTCAAAACAGACCCAAACAGATAACAAATTTGCTACACTAAATGGCGTAACTGTCAACATTTAATACTCTAAATGGTGTACGTAATATCGGGATTTGGGTACAGATTGATAAACAAATTTATCTCAAGCAGTACACATGCTTGAGAAGGTTAGAGGCGAGCATCATAGATCTCAAATAGCTCAATTGTGATCGAGATCTGCTTAGAGTTGATGTCAACTCGATGTGTAGACCTCTCCTCTCCCATATACATCAGTCTGAAAATATGCAGAAAACTACAGATTACTCTATGTTCTTCTTTGAAGCAATGTACCAAATACATCTTAAAGATATGACGGTTAACTATTACCATTGATATCAAAGAAGAGATGCGAATATCTATATAAAATGGATCAAAAAGATTGATTTTACGGTACCCTGACTGCTGTCAGAACAGTGGGCCAAAATAACATAACTATCCTCGTGATAAATCCAATTAAAGGCAAAATATTCCGTGTTTGAGTTTATGTGTGCATACATGCCTATACCAAATGCTTGAGTTACATTGATGGAATTCAAATATTTTATGAACCTTGCGCAGGCGCATTTCACTTTGGTCCTTAGGGACGACGCCAAATCCGAATCTTGTTAAGTTCATAGAGAGTGCTTTTCAGACCAACAAGTGATCTTTGAACACGCCTTCGATGATAGTAAGTGTACTTATAGATGGATAAGACAACAACTGGAGGTTGATTACCCTGGAAAGAAAGTTCTCTTGGTGAAAGAGCATGGCTCGAAGAACAGTGTAAGCAGATCAGAGACTTTGATGCAACCGGCAAATCCAAGGCTATGTTTGAACAGATAAGATCAGTAAAAGCCAAGTCCACTCCAACACAGCAAGCATGCATCAAGGATAGAGAAGGAAAAGTACTCAGTGACAGTGAGTCGGAAGATATCATGAACAGATGGAAATGGTGGAAAACTGTTTGAAAAACCAGATGGAGATCGAAGTACCGATTTCCATGCCAAAAACAGCGGTTGAAGAGGTAGAGCCACCACCTCTCATATCTGAAATCGAGCATGCAGTCAGCAAACTCAAGACTAGGAAATCACCAATTATTGACGGAGTACCTGTCGAGTTAATGAAATACACCAACTATGCACAAGTATGGACAAGTTGTGAATGGCCAGAAGCCTGGAAATTACGGTTTGTGATGTTATTCAAGTCTGGGGACCCTAGCAATGTTCCAACTACAGACCATCGCACTCCTCAGCCATACCAGCGAAGCTCTCTTGCTGATCATCATACATCACCTGAAAGCAAAACTGGAGCAAGAACTACCAGAAGAACAAGCTGCTTACAGGAAAGGCTGAGGAACCATAGGAACACAATACCATAGGTGAAGAAGTCTTCGTCATGTTCATTGATTATTCAATCAAAGGCGTTCAGTCAGCTACGTTGAATTGTTGCTGTAACGGAAGAATTAGGCTTCCCAGTGACATCTTGTGTTTCTGCTACAATCCTTTTATGTTGAGAGGAAAGATCAGGTGGAATGGTGAAAATACAGATACAGAGTTCAGCATGACCAAAGGTGTGAGACAGGGCTGCATTGCGTCACAATATCTTTTCGTGACATACACAGAGAAAGCGATGGTGGATGCTGATCCCTTATGGCATCAAAGTAGGAGGCATGCCAATCTCAAACCTCCGATATTTATTTTATTTATTTATTTATTTATTTATACCATTCGGCCCGTGGGCCTGGCACAGCCCAATATTGCAAAAGCAATAAATTAAAGGGAGGCCAAAACATCAAAACAACAAAAATAAATAGATAACTTAAACCAAAAACACAGAATAAACAAACACCAAACGGAACTGGCTAGCCAAGATGGGCACGAAGGGCTGACTTGAAGGAATACAGCGATTTACATTGGATAATGTCCTCAGGGAGGTAGTTCCAGAGTGTCGGAGCATAAGGGTAAAAGGATTTTTGGCACAAGGTCAGACGACGGAAAGGAGGAACGATGGCTTGAGAGTTCAGGTTACGGAGTGAAGGCCGTGGGTGAGGGTTGTAAGGGTTAGGAGAGGAGGAAAGATGATGGAGGATCTTATACAGGTGACAGAGAGTAGCAAAGTCCCTGCGTTTGGAGAGCAAGGGAAGGTCAGACTTCAGGAGAAGGTCCTCGTGGCTGAGATTCCAGGACTGCAAGATAACCCTGGCGGCGAAACGCTGACAAGCCTCAAGGCGATTGGTCAGGGTAGTGTTTAAAGGATGCCATGTGACACTACCATATTCCAAGATTGGGCGAACAATCGCAAGATAAAGGATGCGACGGGTGCAGATGGGAGCACTGGAGAATACCCTATGGATAAAACCAATTGTGCGACGAGCTTTCTTACATATATGGTCGATGTAAAGAGACCAGGAGAGGCTGTCAGAAATCAAAATACCAAGAAATTTCGCTGAGGACACCCTCTCAATAACTTGGTTGTCGAGGTAAAGTTGCATGTCCGGGTAGGGCTTCTTTTTGGTGGTGATAACCATGGCCTTTGTCTTGGAAGCATTGGCAGAGAGATGGTTGTTAATTAACCAGCCGTGGATGGTGTTGATATCAGCTTGGAAGTCAGACAGGTAAGAAGAATGAGAAAGAGGCTTATAGAGAGTAGTATCATCAGCGTATAGGACCAGAGAGCTATTGGAAGAAAAGTTAGAAATACAAAGATCATTGATATAGACAAGAAAGAGTAGAGGCCCAAGGACAGAGCCTTGGGGCACACCAGAAATAACAGGGACAGGGTCAGAGTCAACGCCATGCACAGCAACCAGCTGGGACCTATTAGAGAGATATGATTTGAGCCAGGAGAGAATAGGACCTGTTAACCCAACAGCACCAAGTTTCCGAAGTAGTGGGTGGTGGGGAACACGATCAAAGGCCTTTGATAGGTCGAAAAGGGCCATAACAATACTCTTCCTGTCTTCAATAGAACCATACCAATCATGAAGGGCAGTGATTAGGGCATCGGATGTTGATGATTTGGGAAGGAACCCGAACTGGCGTTTGGTGAGGATGTCATTGCTGGCAAGGTGATCCAAGATGTTACGGTGGATGATTTTTTCCAGCAGTTTAGCACAGATTGGTTGGAGAGATATTGGTCTGTAGTTGGTGACAGCATGGGGGTCACCGGCCTTAAAGATGGGAATAACACGCGAGACCTTCCAGGCATCAGGGACTCTGCCGGTGATGAGCGACAGATTAAAAAGTCTGCAGAGGATGGGGCAAATAGAAGGAGCTGTGTTTTTCAGCATACGACTAGTGATACCGTCCATCCCAGCAGCAGAATTGTTGTTAAGCTTTTGGATGAGAGAGAGAACATCAGAACTAGAGCAGGAAAAACAGGAAAGAGTGGAACTGAAGTTGTACTGAGGAATGGGAGTATTGGAGGCGTCAGCACGGTTGAAACACTCAGCGAAAAACTGACTAAAGGTATTGGCTATGTCAGTTGGAGAGCTAGCACAAACACCATTGTAATGGATGGAGTCAGGAATGGTTGCTTGACCAGAACGAGTTTTACAGTAACCCCAAAAACGCTTACTTTGGGATTCATTTTCGAGAAGGCTAGCAAAAAAGTTGTGCTTGGCATACTTAAGTCTGTTGGTTAACTTATTTCTAATTGCTTTGTACTTAGTGTAATCACTAGATTTTTGAGATTTTTCCATTTTCGAAAAAGACTATGCTTTTTTTCTACAGAGTTTACGTAACTCTTCATTGAGCCAGGGAGGCTCTTTTGCCTTACACTTGAAGAGTTTGAGAGGGATACATTGGTTCATAACTTCCATATAAAATGTATGAAAATGATCCCAAGCATAGTTGATGTCATTACCGTCCTGAGTTTGATAATCACTGAGTTGCCTGTTGGCATCAACCCAATCGGCCTTACTGTATTGCCAGATGGTGCGGGAAACAGTCTTAGGTTTGTTTGGCCGGATGTTAAGACCACAATAGATAACCGAATGGTGACAGGCACCGATTGGAGAGAGGTTAGCAACTCCAGTGATTAAACCAGGGTCATTGCTATAGATGTGGTCAATGAGGGACGGGTTTATACCGGGCTATGAAAAGTGGGCTGCGAGACAAATTGATGAAGATTGTGGTTGGCAGAAAAATCTGACAAATCATCAAAAAGGTAGTGACCTTGATTGAGGAGATTAACATTAAAGTCACCTATGACCAGAAGTTTAGAATCGGGGGAATTTGAGCGCGAAGCAAGCGCAATGCAATGACTTAAATCGGGAAGAGTGTTACTGCTGCGATAGGGAGGACGGTAATAACAACAGATCTTAAGGTTGCATTTATGCAGATTGCATTCAGCCCATACCACTTCACAGTTCTTAGATAAGAGTTCATTACATAAGCGAGGTTTAAGATCGCAACGGAAAACAGTGTATTGACCATTTATGGAGAGTTCTGAGTCATTAATGTTGGATGATAGCCATGTTTCAGAAATGCCAATAATGGCAGGTCTAATATTGAAACTGTATATTAAATTAACAAGCTCGTCTAATTTGTTTCAATGCTGCCTGCATTGAGCAGGAGCATGGATAGATCATTAAAATTAACACTACAGTCAAAGTAAGAGTTTGCTTCAGAGGAGGAGTCCATGGTAGAGTTTTCAGAACTTCCTGTCAAAAATGAAGCATCCGCAAAAGGTAGGAGTTGAGTAGCACACCGTGAACATATACTCTTCGGAACTGGATGATCCTTCAGTTTTAGAACAGAGTTAGGAAGAGAAGAACACTTAAGATGTAGAGGCTCTAGGCAAGTCGAACATAAAGATCTACGATGGTCATGTCGGATTGGTCTACTGCAATTGGCGCATCTGGGTCCCCCTTGTTGATTCGAGGGCCCGGGATTTAATTCGATGTCGCCACTAATGAGTAGAACTTGAAACGTAGACATTGAGTTTGCATAGTACGAGTAACGGCATTTGGTGAAACGGCCATAGGGTGAGAAGTATCGATGAGTTGGTATGGTATCGGTAATCAGGGCATTCATGCAATGGTGGGTAGGCCTATATGTAGGCCCACTAATAAGTTCATCAGGCAGAACGGTGACTGACCTGGAGTGGTGATTAAGTTCCCATACATAGATGCTGGTATATAATATAATAGTCCATACACAGAACAGCTTTACCCACTTGGATGGGTAAGGTTGATTGATAACAGTCATGGTGAGATTTGGTCAATTGATCAGAAGAGTGAAAATATTGATCAACACAGGATTTAGCTGTAACTGACCTTGGTTATTTGATCCATCTGATCTGCACATATAGTATAGCACTATAGTACTAGCTAAATGTTGATGAAAATATCCAACAAAATCCTTTCAAAATGTGGGTTTAGGGTGACGAACATTCAACAAAATGACTCAAAATGATCCATGTGCTTAGCAAAATCCATCAGTCATCACCAAAATTGTGAGAAATATGTGATTCCATCAGTTGGCAGGAAAATATGAGAGAGTGTCCATAAGGACACCTTACACCAGTAGGTGTTGCCAGTCTTGTGCAGACGACACCGCACTCCTTGAAACATCAATAGAGGACATAGAAAGATTGGCAACAGCGATATATGTAACTGTCAAAGTCATAAATCGCAAACTCAATGTAAAGAAAACAAAACGTCTTGTTGCAGAGGCAGAAGAAAAAGAGTACAACATCACAATAGATGGAGAAGAAGTTGAACAGGTCAACCACTTCAAGTATCTGGGCTCGGTGAAATCATCCAATGCAAATTGCACGGCAGATATCAACGCCAGGATTGGAATGGCCAAAGGAAGAATGGTTGAACGTCAGAATCTGTGGAATAATCGAAACCATGAAACAGAACTGAAAATATAACTGATCAAGATACTGGTATAGAGTAAAAGTATAGGAAAAAGGAAGAGAGGACGACAGAAGAAACAATGGTTTGACAACATCAATGAATGGACAGGAATGAACCCAGTGCGAGTCATCAAGCGTCTTGCTCAGAACAGAACAGCTTGGAAGCAAGGATAAGGAGATGCAGTAAGATGGTAGCCAATCGTCAGTAGTAACGGCTGCCGAAGAAGAAGAATGAAGAAGATTGTTCACACAGTCCAACGTGTAGAAAAGTTAGTTAGCTTTTACAGGAATGAACCCAGTGCGAGTCATCAAGCGTCTAGCTCAGGACAGGACAGCTTGGAAGCAAGGATAAGGAGATGCAGCAAGATGGTAGCCAATCGTCAGTAGTGACGGCTGCCGAAGAAGAAGGAAGAAGATTGTTCAAGCAGTCCCACGTGTAGAAAAGTTAGTTAGCTTTTACAGAACATATTAAATGATACCATAAACAATATTCATGTGCCCCCCTCCCCCCAGGAGGGTAAAGATGAGCAACACAGCTCAAGCTAAAACAATGATTGAACGAAGGAAAAGCGAAGGAAGCCTTTTCTGGAATTCATTTGTTGAGGCACTTTGAATAATAGGAAACAAAAATAACATTTAGGCAATTGAATTTGGCCTACGGACAAAGTTAGTTCAAGGAATCCAGGACACACACAGGGTGAACAACTTTGAATCAGCATTTTCTACTATGTATATTTTGGGACATATAATCATTTCGCAACCCCTAAGGGCAATAGTAACCCTTACATTTGGAAGGGACAATCTCGGGGGGACAATCACATCCACGTTATAATATAATGTCAACATTGTTATTGTTATTATCACTATCATTATTTAGCGTCATCATTATCAAACCTATATCATCATAATAATACATATACCACAAATGCCCCTTTATATTAATTATTAAACCAGCCCGGCACTTCTAAAAGCCCGGTTGGCAGTGGCGTACCAGCTGAATTGTTCGGTGGAGGGGGTCAACCAACAACCAAAATTATTCTACCGCGACCAATTTTCCTTGCAAACTCTCAGGCAACTAGAAATTGCGCTTGTACACCGATCATTTAATTGGAACTAATTTTTAAAATTATTCATAGCCAACAGAAAAGTGATGATTATAATTCTTCTTCTTCATCCATCCAGTAATTGGCGCTATTTTTCATCGATTGACGATTGGATGGTAATAAAGGCATTGTAAACCGTAACAGACACCATCATTTGTATTGTTGTACTCGTGCTAGGCATGATTGTGAACTAATGTTTGACTTGCGGTCTATTTATTCTATCCCGATGTCTTTTTAAAGTCATTTCTTGTTTCACATTATTAGCATACCATGCTGTATGTGCCAGAGACTCATGTAAACCCGGAAGTAAGACTTTGACATTGAAGGTGGCCGATAGTGGTTTAGCATAGTGTTTTATTATTAAACATTGAATTGATGCGGCGATAGGCATGGGATCTAAGAATGATCCATCAGGACCAGGGCTGACTAGGTGTGCATATGGTGTGTGCCTCGTACTCTGGGAACAGCCCTTACCATATGCTTGAGTTACGTTGATGGAATACAAATATTTAATGAACCTTGTGTTAGCGCTTATCAATACGGTCCTGAAGGGAAAACGCCAGTTGCGAATCAAGTCAAATTCCGAGCTTTAGCGGAATCCAACCAAAAGGTGATATTTGAACACGCCTTCGATGATAGCAAGTGTTCCTATGGATGGATAAGACAGCAACTGGAGGCTGATTACCCTGGAAAGAAAGTGCTATTGGTGAAAAACCAGGCCCTTTGCTTGGATGAAAAGTATGAAACCATTCCACCTGGATTTCGACATGCTTTCCTGACTCGACATCCGTATAAAGTTTTGCCCTCGTGGAAGCGAGTAATCACTAAATTACTCAATATTGATTACGATACTACGAATTGGAATGATCTTCAGAAAGTAAGGGATCAACAAGATGGCTTTGAGATGCAGTTTAAACTTGTCAAATATGTTCAAGAAAATCTTGATCCTAACCCTGCCATCATAGACGCAGATGATCTTCAAAGTAACCCGGCTTCAATATTGAGTCAATTCTGTCAAGCTGTTGGAATACCGTATAGTGATAGTCTATTGGAATGGCCGGTGGATCGCGACATCATGAAAACATGGATAGGGTCTCGTATTCTTCTACAAGGAAATCTATTGGAGAATGAAGGAGGATTCTATGAAAATGCCCTGAGAAGCAGTAGTTTCCTACCAGTGACAGAAACACCCAAACGTAGCGAATTGTCGAAAGATCTTCAGGAAGCTGCCGATTACTCTATGCCCTTCTATGCAAAAATGTACCAAATGCGTCTCAAACCGTAAGATATGATACTTGTATAAAATAAATTTATTTCTACTCCTTAGTGATCGCTAAAGTGGTTTCAGCACCGAAACCGCTTGTAAACAACCCAAAAAAGCTATAACGTCAGTAGATTTACCAACCAACCCCTGATTGCAGAAGAGTTCAGAGCAAAATCACAGAAGAATCAATTGGTATTAGGAGGGCTCGCCAAATGAAGGAATTGCTGAAGAAGTCAGGGAAATGTGCCACGTGGGAAGGAAAGCCAGAGTCTTGATGTTAAACAACTCCTGAACAAAGGGGTCAAATATCAAGTGAAAGCTTTTAGAAAAAGATGTTCAAGAAATAGAAAGAACATAAGCCACAGCCTCTGCAAGAAAATTACAAAGCTAGAAGGTGATAAAGCCAAAGTTCAATCTGAAGCCAAAGACAAACACGGAAGTGCTGGGAGGAATACTTCAGTAAACATTCTGCATCCAGAATTCCCCAGAGATTGTAATATACTTAACTCCATCCAGAAGCCTGTCAACCACGCTACAACAAGTTTGCCCTTTCTCTAGATGAAGTTGAAGAGGCTATCAAGAAGCTTAAAACAACAAAGCTTGTGGTTGGGGATAAGATCTTAGCAGAAGTGTTGAAAGTAAGAGGCCCAAGTTGACATAAATGTTGTTGGAGATCATCAACACAGCCTGGGTTGAAGGAAAAATCCCCGAAGACTGGAGTAAAGGTCTAATAATCCCTGTGTACAAAACGGGCAACAAGGTGGACCCAGCCAACTACAGAGCTATTACTCTCCTGTCAATCCTAGGAAAAGTTTTCTGTAGGATGGCTCTTAACAGAACAGTGTGGGTTCAGGAGTTCCAGAGACACCTCAGATGCAGTATTTACAGTCCGCCAAATCTATGAAAAGGCCACAAAAGACACATACCAATACACTGGAACTTCGTAGACTTCAAAGCAGCATTTGACATCATATGGAGGGAGGCCCGTTGGAAATGTCTGCGATCAGTTGGAGTAGACAACAAACTGCTGAACCTCAATGCGAGAATGTACGAGTAACCCAAATGTTCAGTTGTGGAAAATGGAAAGATCACTAATTGGTTTGAAGTCTTAGTTGGTGTGAGACAGGGCTGTCTTCTCTCTCCATGCCTCTTCAATCTAAATCTGGATAAAAAAGTATGACACCATTCCACCTGAATTTCGTCATGCTTTCCTGATTCGCCATCTGTATAAACTATTCCCCTCATGGAAGCCTATAGTGACCAAAATCACATGGATTACGATACTACGAATTGGAATGATCTACAGAAAGAAAGAGATGTAACAAAAGGCTACGAGATGCAGTTTTAAACAAAAAAGGAAGGTTTTATTTCAAACTCTAATAGTGACCCGCAGGTCAAATTGCTAGAATTGTACATGAAACACACCTAAACAGACACAATGCAATTTGCAGGCAGCAGCTTAATCAGCGCCAATATTGCAACATTGAAACAAACAATTATACAAATATCCAATCCAACCCAACCCCATCCCCCAGTAGGCAATGAGGATAAAGTGCCTTGCCCAAGGACACAACACGTTGGCACGAGCGGGGCTCGAACTCGCAACCTATGGATTATGAGTCGGGCGCCTTTCTCAAGTATGTACAGGGCACAACCATAACTGAATGCATATAACAAACAGATGACTACAGAGGGTGAACTTACAAATATGTTGCAGTACAAATCCATTTTACTAGTCGAATTGTCTCTGGGGTTCGTTGTTAGGGGGGGGGGCACGATTGACTGAATTTTGATTGTCATTAGTTTAGCATGCAAGCACATTATCGCCATATCTTCACTAACCATACAGAAACACAAAGGACGATGTGCGTGGATTAAAGAATTCAATTCCAGATTATTTGAGACAGTGTGAATATTTAAATTGGAACTATATTGATAACAGCAAAATTATAAATAGGCATCTTGCAAAGGATGACATTCACCGTCGTCGATCAGGAACAACACAGTTGGCTAGTAACTTCATTTCCTTTTTAAGACAACATGTATCAGACACTTTGGACACTAAAAGTCTACTAATCCTGAAAGAAATAGTAATAAACTAGTAGCCAAAAATAGTCCCTATACAGTGGACGAGCTTGATATTAATGTGGGGCCATTTGATAATGAAGAATATGAAGAAGCTAAAGCATCTTTTGTTGAGGGCCGGAAAGAGCTGTGGAGAGGACAGCATACCTCCAGAAGTGCTGAAGAGATGTGACCTATATAGATGACATTGTGTTAGGGTTCTGCAATGACGCACTTCTCAAAGGAAAGAAACCTGATCAATGGTCCATACTTAATTGTTCCTATCCCCAAAACAGGATCAGGAAGCAACTATCGTGGTATCAGTCTGACCTCCATCGTAGCCAAAACCTACCACAGAATGATACTTAATAGGATCCGACCAGAATTGACAAGCATCTGAGAACAAACCAGAATCGCCATATCTTCACTAACCATACAGAAACACAAAGGACGATGTGCGTGGATTAAAGAATTCAATTCCAGGTTATTTGAGACAGTGTGAACATTTAAATTGGAACTATATTGATAACAGCAAAATTATAAATAGGCATCTTGCAAAGGATGACATTCACCGTCGTCGATCAGGAACAACACAGTTGGCTAGTAACTTCATTTCCTTTTTAAGACAACATGTATCAGACACTTTGAACACTAAAAGTCTACTAATCCTGAAAGAAATAGTAATAAACTAGTAGCCAAAAATAGTCCCTATATAGTGGACGAGCTTGATATTAATGTGGGGCCATTTGATAATGAAGAATATGAAGAAGCTAAAGCATCTTTTGTTGAGGGCCGGAAAGAGCTGTGGAGAGGACAGCATACCTCCAGAAGTGCTGAAGAGATGTGACCTATATAGATGACATTGGGTTAGGGTTCTGCAATGACGCACTTCTCAAAGGAAAGAAACCTGATCAATGGTCCATACTTAATTGTTCCTATCCCCAAAACAGGATCAGGAAGCAACTATCGTGGTATCAGTCTGACCTCCATCGTAGCCAAAACCTACCACAGAATGATACTTAATAGGATCCGACCAGAATTGACAAGCATCTGAGAACAAACCAGAATGGATTTAGAGTTGGCAGAACGACTGTTGGGCACATCCCTGCACTACGTAGGCTGATTGAAGAGGTAAAGGCACATAACCTGCCAGCGATAATAACATTCATCGACTTCAAGAAAGCTTTCGACACCATCTATAGAGGCACGATGTTGAAGATACTCCATGTCTACAGTATCCCGGAACTCATTGTTGAAGCTATTGGCAAAAATGTACCAAAACACAAAAGCCAAAGTAATATCACCAGATGGCGAAACAGAATTGTTTGAAATCTTAGCAGGAGTACTTCAGGGGAATACCCTTGCCCCATACTTGCTTGTGATTGTCCTAGACTTTGCACTGAGAATAGCTATCGATGGAAATGAAGAGGAGCTAGGATTCCATTTGGAAAAGAGGCGAAGCAGGAGAGTTGGACCAGTGGTGGTGGCAGACTTTGATTTCGCTGATGGCATTGCACTGTTGTCTGCGGAAATACATCAAGCTCAAGAACTGCTTCATAGAGTCGAGACTTCAGCTGCTAAAGTGGGCCTGAAGATGAATGGTAAGACAAAGTATAGGGCTATGTCCTACAATAACAGGGGGAAAAAGCATCACAACAAATGAGGGTGTAGTACTAAAGGAGGTCGATGATTTCAAATACCTAGGCGCTTGGATGAAAAGCACAGAAAGGGATATAAAGCTACGTAAAGCAGCAGCATGGAGGGCGTGCAGTAAACTTAAGAAAATCTGGAAGTCAACTCTTAAAAAAAGTTTCAAGCTTTGAATCTTTGCTGCACCAGTGGAGTCGGTGCTGCTTTATGGATGCGAAGCATGGACCATCACCCCTAAACTGGCAAAGGGTCTGGATGGCTGTTATACCCGCATGCTAAGAACTGTTCTGAATGTGCATTGGAAGGAACATATGTCTGCAGACCTATATGGAGATCTTCCAAATATAAGCCACACGATCAGGGAAAGAAGAACCCGGTTTCCTGCCACTATTCCAGAAGTGAGGAGCACGTATCAAAAATGGTACACTGGATGCCCAAGCATGGGAGGCGGAAACCTGGAAGACCTGCTCTGACCTACATTGTCATTCTGAAAGATGACACTGGACTGGAGGCGTCAGACTTCAGGATAGCAATGGAGGATAGAAAGTTGTGGAAAGCCATCACAGTTCGAGGACACCACTGAATTAAGCAAGTAAGCAGTGGGGTGCACTTCTGCATCCTTAGGGATTAGAGTATATAAGTCAAATATTGCTCTTGTGTTTGCATGCTAAACCAATGACATTCAAAATTCAGTCAATCGTGCCCCCCATATAACAATGAAATAGTCTAGATTTCCGTATAACGAAACCCAGAGACAATTCGCTAGTAAAAATGGATTTTTACTGCAACATATTTGTAAGTTCACCCTCTGTAGTCATCTGTTTGTTATATGCATTCAGTTATGGTTGTGCCCTGTACATACTTGAGAAGTTTAAACTGGATCTCGTAGCCTTTTGGTATATCTCTTTCTTTCTGTAGATCATTCCAATTCGTAGTATCGTTATCCATGTGCTTTTGGTGACTATAGGCTTCCATGAGGGAAATACTTTATACAGATGGCGAATCAGGAAAGCATGCCGAAATTCAGGTGGAATGGTGTCATACTTTTTTATTCAGATATAGATTGAAGAGGTATGGAGAGAGAAGACAGCCCTGTCTCACACCAACTAAGACTTCAAACCAATCAGTGATCTTTCCATTTACCACGGCTGAACATTTGGTTTGCTCGTACAGTCTACTGATTGCAGACATTTCCAAAGGGCCTCCCTCCATATGGTGTCTACGAAGTTCCAGTGTATTGATATGCGTCTTTTTTGGGCTTTTCATAGATTTGGCGGACTGTAAATACCGCATCTGAAGTGCCTCTGGAACTCCTGAACCTACATTGTTTTGCTTTGTTAAGAACCATCCTACAGAAACCTTTTCCTGGGATTGACAGGAGAGTAATAGCTCTGTAGTTGGCTGGGTCCACCTTATCGCCCATTTTGTACACATGGCTTATTAGACCTTTACTCCAGTCTTCGGAGATTGTTCCTTCAGCCCAGGCTGTGTTAATGATCTTCAACAACATTTTTGTCAACTTGGGTCCTCCTACTTAAACACTTCCCAACCACAAGCATTGTTGTTTTTAAGTTTCTTGATGGCCTCTTCAACTACTTCTAGAGAAAAGGGCAAAATTGTTGTAGCGTGGTTGCATTAGGGAATGAATTTGGAGAAAACCTTCTGATAATTACAAACACTCGCTGAGCAGCAAGACCTTCCCTCTAAGCTTTTAATCCGATAAGCTGATTATTTGTTTTCATGAATTGGAAGACATTCTTTGATGTATTACTGAGCTCAATCATCTGAAATTATTGGAGCGTGAGCCACCCAGGCTGGTGGCTCAGCATAGTATTTTATTAACAGAAGGTTTTCTCCAAATTCGTTTCCTAATGGTCAGGGTCCGGGATGGAGTTAAGTATATTACAATCTCTGGGGAATTCTGTATTCAGAATGATTCTGAAGTATTCCTTCCAGCATTTCATTACTTCAAAGCCTTAATGTACGATCTTTTTTCAGAATATACCTTTATTTTTTTTAAACCGATTACACATGTTCCAACTTACATCTATGAGCAAACTGTCAAATTCATCCTATTTGTAGTAAAACGGGATGATTTTCTGTTGGTCCAACATATTATCATAATTTTTCAGATTATGATAATATGTCAGAAAGCTTCAGAACGATCGCAAATCTTAATCTCCTGCGAAGCCAGTTTGGTTACGCTCCCTCCATATGTGGAGGGAGCATAACCAAACTGGATGCGTAGGGAACTAACTCTGATGCCGCACTCGGCGTCAATCCAAAAAGTGCGAGATATTTTGAGTGATAGAGGTGAAGTTTATGATGTTGTTTCTTTGCAAATTTCCCATGTTTTTCGCGTCCAAATGTATTGGAAACTTTCATGATTGCATATTGTCATTTTGGAAGAAAAAATGAAAAATCTAAAAATTTAAAATGATCGTACATTAAGGCTTTAAGTAATTCAAAATTTCCTGATGAGTGGAAGAAAGCTAAAGTTACTCAAATTTTTTAATCTGGTGATAAGAATAATGTAAGCAATAGCAATTTCTGTCTTGCCAATTATTTCAAAGATTATTGAAAGAACTGTTCATAACCAATTATATGATTATCTTTGTGTAGAAATATCCTTTCTGATTTGCAATCTGGTTTTAGATCCAATCATTCCACAACAACAACTTTACTAGATGTATAAGATTATATTCTTAATAATATGGACAATGGCTTTGCAACAGGAGTTATATTTTTGGATATAAAAAAAAGGCTTTTGACACGGTAAGTCACAAAATTCTAATTAATAAACTTGCTGATTATGGTATCAAGGGAAATGAACTCAATTTGTTTAAATCATACCTAAGTAATAGGACTCAAGCTGTGCATGTAAATTCTTTACTGTCAGATAACAAAACTTATAATACTGGAATTCCCCCAAGGCTCAATTTTGGGCCCTCTATTTATAATTTTAGTTAATTGTTTACCTGATGTTGTAACTTGTAAGACAGTAATGTATGGAGATGATACTTCTCTTATGTGTAAAAAATGCAGATGACCTAAAAGTGCAACTAGAATCTAACTTCAAAGCTGATGCTAACTGGTTTAAAGCTAATAAGCTCACATTAAATACTGATAAAACTACGTTTATGATTTTTGGAACTAATCATACTCTAAATCATTACGATGACATAACTCTCACATTTGATGACAAATTTAGTGAAAGAGTTGATATTTTTAAATATCTTAGTATTAAGATAGATAGCAAAATGTCTTGGTCATCACATGATTATGTATTCCAAGACAATTGGTATTTTAAAACGGGCAAAGTATTTCCTTCCTCATAAAAGCCTTAGTTATGCTCTCTAATGCACTTGTAATTCCACATTTTGACTATGCCAGCAGTGTGTGTGGTTTAATTGTTCTGCATGACAACCAATCAATATCAGCTTCAAGTACTTTTCTCTTTGGTGATATAAATAAAAATTCCTTTAAAAGGAATAGGGCGGGCAAATAAAAAATTGTCAAGAGAAATGAAAGAATGAGTAAGTCTTCACAATTAAAAACAGGGAAAATATGACACAACATCGATTTTCAATGGGGGAATAACACAAAACGTATAAACAAAGTTAAAAGAGTTTTTAACTTTATACGTTTGTTATTCCCCCATTGAAGATTGTGTTTTTCCCTGATTTTAATCTTATCTATTGCTTATCCTTTGTTCTCTGCTGGTCAGTTGGAACAGATTTTCCCTGTTTTTATATTAACCCTTCACATCATAACAGAAGACGTTTTATGTTAACATTTTATATAAAACATTGTTATAAAACTTTTGTAGATAATAGTTATTTAAAACATTTTCGTAATCATACCTAGAGTTGTTTTTTTATCATCAGATAGAAAGACTTCTGCTCATCTTCTCTGGTGAGACAACAGGGCTGGGGTATCTTTCCATATCAAAGTTTTAAAATCTGTCATATCAATGTCCTCAATATGTTGTTTTGATACAACTTACGAGGGGAAAAGTTTGATTTTACAATATTTCGATATTATTTTTTAACTTTGTAACTTTATTATGATTAACATAACTGTATTTCAAAGCGTCAAACTATATCATTATTTTGTCCCAACAAAAATAATCCAGGGAATAAAATATTCATTCATATGTTTATTTATTTTATTCAACCTGGGCCATTTCTACTGGTGCACATGCATTCTAATAATTTGTCTATAATAGCTTATACAAGCATCCGCAAGCACTATTTGTCACAAGATTTGAAAAGTAAATAGCCTATGTACACACTGAACACAATGCACATACAAGCTGTATTTAAGTACATGCCGAAGCTGTCAGTACAATATAAAATGATTATATGACCTTCATGATGCTATTAATTTAGCCCAAAGATTAGGAAAACTAGCAAAACTGGTGAACTGGTACTGTTCAAATAAAAACATCTGCAAATCTTGCTGCAATTTCCAAATAGTATTTCTATTACTTAAATAATTATTTTGTTATTTCTTTTAATACAAACACATTACTGCCTATGACGACTTTATCGTATTACTTACATATCAAAATCAAGTAATAATTACAAAACTCGCCGTAAACTATCACCTCTGTGGGTGTTTGGGATATAACCGGCACGAATATTTTCTCAACACTGCGGTATGTGAAAAAGTAGGTCATTAGTCAGAGAATAGCACCCGCCCAAAAACACCAGTAGATGATGTTAAATTCTTTAAATTGGATTAAACTAAGTGATAGATGGTCTAATCAGATGATTATTCTGACTTTTAAATGTATCAAAAATAAGTGTCCTGAATATTAACTTTGTTCATAATGCTCATGATCACAAAACAAGGAGTTACTTTTCAAACAAATTGATTGTGCCCAAATACAATCCTGAGTGGTAAATGTACATTTATTGTAAGAGCTGCAAACTTATGGAATAATTTACCACCTTCGTTTTGTGTGAACCTTGAAACTCTGTCATTGCATCAATTGATTGAGGCTGCTGTGTTGGCCACCATCGTCTGGTTATTCCTGCATACTGACGAATATCAGATCACTACTAGAAATGTCCTTTGCATAGTGAATAGAGAGGGCAATGTTATCAACCTTTGAGCAGTACAAAGCCATTTTCCTACAGTCACTGTCCCCGCCCGTCGAATCACATAGGCTGGCACTTTTCAGGTGTTATAAGGACTGTTTATAGTTATTTGGTATTTGTCATTATGCATAAGTCAATAACATGTAGTAACTTGTTACACAATCACATTGCAGGGAAAAACACACTCAAAACACTCATTTTTAACATGGTATGAATTTAATTTTTATTGATCACAAAGCAGCTGTGTAACTTTACAAAAAATATATCTAGAATACAATTCACTTTTCAGTGTTTGTAAAAACAATTCATTCTCACTGTTTCTAAAACTGACAAATAACGGTCACTTTCACAATATACCGACATTGATAACTGAATTCTGTAACCACTCATTCATACATAACATTCCACTTCATACAAAATTAAATTAATGGATGGATGGCACCCTCTGGGAAGGCTGGAATAAAAACAAATATGCACACAATTTCATGTACATAAAATCAAAGCAAATACTTGCCAATTTGAAGGCAAACATGAAAATGTGTTTTTCTTGAACCAATATCTTTAACATTATTCACTTAACCCGCTCCTACATGCGGCTCTATTTGGGCTATTCCAGTTGAAATGCACCTCCCCCCCATTTTTTGGCCCCATGGAAGACATGACACAGGGAGTGTGGGATTCCAATGGGCTACTTAAATGGGCGACTCCCATTTAAATTCTACACTTCCTGTGTGGGTGATTAAGGTCATGTCTTCTATAGGAGGGTGCATGGATTTAAAATGGAATAGTCCATTCTTAAGCTTTGATTATTAAAATCTTGGATATTGGTCACATTCCCATTGGAAGGGTATCAAGGGTATCACATCTTAGGGAATCCTATTCAACACTTGTATCTCAAAGTCAAACATAACAATCTCACAAGAGAATTCAGAGATGAATGAAAGTTTCCAAAAGACTTGGAAGACCATACAATTGGAATTTAGAAACAAAAATGAACAGTGTTGATATGATGACGTGAATCAGTCGGGCATGTCTATGTCATGACAGCAAAGAGTACTTCCAAACTTGTTATATTTTACACAATAGCGAGACAGACTCTTGTTTAAATACCCTAACCAAATTAACCTCATCAAGCACAGCCTAAAAATTGTTCTTTCACTTCAACTGAAGAACACATGAGCGATTTGTTTAGAATTTTCATTTAGTAAGCTTATAACGTATAAGCTGTTGTACAAGCCACAGCTTATTATCCAGAATTTATGGTACTCTGAATTACCAAAAAGTTGATTTAAGACCCCATCTAGTTACCTGATTCGGTGGAATATGATTTAGACCAGACTCTTCCTGACAACAGCTTTTTCATAACATCACATATCAATAGTAAAATAATAACCAATGGGTTCACACTAGGCAGTGGTTCTAAATTCACCATCACAAAACTTTCAGCAGATTCTTGCAAAAGTCTTGTCACATTTAGTGTGCAAAGAATAGGTCATCCCATGATTGGTTAACCATACAGCATACTATCACCTCATTGTACACACCAACAATGACATGCATTGGCAACTGATGAAGACTTGTGATGGTGATTTTACTGTCTAGCATTACCTTAGGACTACTCCGTATGATGCACACGATGTTAGATGAAAGCTTTGCAGGTATTTTATTTCTATTGTGTACTAAAGGTCTGTGACATGTTAACATAAAGTTCATTTATATTAGTCATTGTATTTATGAATATTTTCACTCATCCAGGTAGTTAAATATAGTTGGACTAAATTATAATGGTAAGTCCAGCAAAACAGTAAGTCCAGTTGTACAGATTTGTAATTTAGTCCAACTATTAGTCATTGTCATTGCTAAAACTCATTTAATTTAATCTGAAAATTGGGATTATAAGATTCCATCATCAGTAAAATAGAAATGCTGCCCTCTATTGGCAACTTTGAAATTCACCATCAAGATCAACCATTCTATAATGCTTTGCTTTTTAATTTGTTTAACCTCAAAATTGAATGTAATACTAATCTGCTTGTTTTTTAAGAATTCAAGCTTTTTATGTAAAAGTATTCCAGAAATAAAATGTGACATGATCTGACTCAAGCAGGCCAAAGGAGGCAATTTTGAAACTTCCATTGTCATTGTAAACATCAAAGTAACCAAGTGTGCAATTAATTGTTGTAATCCCACATTCCTACCAGTTGCAAATATAGGTATATGTGACCCATCGCATCAAATCATTGCAATTGCCTCCAAAACTCAACCAGATTTGTTAACAAAGTTGCTTTTATGCTTTAGATTGACCCTCACCTGTTGATGCTGAATGCATATAGTAATAATAATAAACCACAAATTCCTTACTATTAATTAATTTTGTCCTTCATGTTTCATTATTGTCTTTAAATTAAGGCTTCCAATAACTGTAGTGTTTCAATGTGATGGATCAGATATGCTCTTTTCATATTGCTCATTTCCTTACTGCATTTTATTGTTTATTTATTTGTTTTTTGAACAAGTTTTAATCTTTACCCAGAGCAGCCAGAAACGTAGAAAAAAACCAAAAAAAAAATAGTGCATCTGGCCGGATTCGAAACAGTGACCTTCGTATTACAAGCACGACACTTGTTCATTTTTTTGCCTGTATCTCAATTACAAAATTCCCACCTTTGGTATGTCTGTTTGCTTGGAATGTGAACAATGTTGGTTTTCACCTAACATATTAGTCCCATGATATCACTGATTTGATCAATATGTTGGCATATTCACTGACTTTCATTTTTTATGTTGTGAAAAATAATCTGTGTGCTATAGGTTTAAAGGTACTCACATGCTATGACTAAAAAATGAGGCGGTTATTCTGTTTCCGAGATATTCATCAAATTATGGAAAACCTTTATTTAAGAAGGGAAGTTGACCACTTGGGTTAACAATAAAATGTTTCAAGTTTCAAGATGATTCTCTCCACTGTTATCTTGGTGTAGATTATTCATCCAGTAATTTGAAAATAAATCAAATACTGGACATTTCAATTTGGCATCTTACTTTGTTACTTATGTATAAGAAACTACCAGGCACAGACTGGGTATTAGGCACCTGATTAATAAACTACATTAGGCATCTAATTGATGTTGATGTAATATATAAATTAGATATTCCTTGTTGTATGTTGCATCACCATCAATTTATAGATACCTAATGAAGCTTGGTGGTTACAGAAATTAATGTAACAAAGTGAGTTGCAAATTTTAAATTTCCAATTGATTTACTTTCAAATTGATCTTCTCTGCCTTCTTAAGTAGGGCTGAGCCTGTTGGACCTGCTTGACCTTTGACTGATAACATACAAGTAGACTCCTGCAAAGTAAATCTACTCATTACACTCTACTGTAATTATCACTTTAACCTGAAGAATGCAGTGGAGTCTAGATACAATATATGAATTTCCTGTCTTATTCCTTGCATGTATAAGATGATCTCATAAAAAAAATAATTAAAAAAATTGGGAAAAGTAAAATCATAATTCAGTGTGAGATTTGTTGTTTGCAACTAACTACCCTGTAATGAAGTTATTCTATGTCATAACTTGCCTAGTAATTTGGTCCATCCCAGATATCACCTATTAATGTACCAATCCTGAGCATACATATAACATATAGTATGTAATAATACACTGGCATTGATTGGTGAGCTGCTTTGTGATATGGGGACAGACATCACACCCTTACATATTATTTCCTGTTATAAACAGCATTATGTTGCAATAAAATGTTTCGCTGAACGCCGAAGACATTTGGTGGCATCTACAAGGTGGTTTTATGGACCAATCAATATTTTGTTAGAGGGGGAGGAATTGGGAATGTAGGAGGAACACAAAATTGTTGTTTTCAGGGAAAAATTGACATAATTTTTTATTCAGGTAAAAAAGGGGAACACAACATTTTAAATATGAAGACACTTGAAAACACAGGAGGGAATACAAGAAACAAATTGTGAATTCCCTCATTCTCACCCCTGTCATTAACATTGATTGGTCCCTTAGACATTTTAATCTAGATTCATCTAGACTGATCCAGATCACTTATCCAGCAAGACTTGCTGCTGTACTAGTGTGCAGTCTGTAAATAATCCTCAGTCCACAGCCTTTTGGTAATATTATTCCAGTTTTATTAATTATCTGGACTAATCCGCATCCAGTACCCAGAAATTAAAGCTTCTGCATAGTGAAGCAAACACCGCATTGGTATAGTCCGATGAGTAGGACCTGTTTTTTCTTAGTTACCAAACTATACTCACACACTCTGATTGCTCAATAAAGATAAGCTGTGAAAGTCCAGTGACCCCGCCGCTCAAACTCAGTTTTTCGCAGTTGGTGGACTTTCGCGGTTCATCTCAAAATTATTGAGCAATATATAGATGATCCGTGGCTAAAAAAAATCAGGTCCTACTCATCGGACTACATTGGTATAGAATCTGCAGGTGATTTCACACCATGTTACAACCCATCTTAAGTCTCTTGTAAATCTTGTTGGAATGTTGGAATTACAAAGTTTTGGACTTAAAAGGTGTTGCAAATCATTGTGAGATCCACCCCTGACTCTACCCTCCACATTGTCCGTATGGATGCAAAATGGACCACACGAATTCGGATTAATCTGGATTCACTGATGCCCTGTAGACAACCCCAATATAAACACACAGCTTGTATTCCACTACATTTCTCTTTTTGTTAAAATACAAAAAACAAAATGTCAACTGTATGCACAAACATGATTATACAGATATGTACAAAGACAATACAAATTGTTCCTCCTCAATAATAATCTTCTTCATCTTCCACTTGAATGGACAAGGAAGGTAAATTTTCCAAAAGTCTTTTGTTAGTCCGTCTATTGCTGAGTCTATTACGCAAATCAGGCACACGTCTGGAATCATCCTCTTCGTTTCTGTGATACAATCTATCTGTTATACGTTCTGATGTGGAGTCAACCACAACTTTCAGATTTTCCATAGAGCTAACGGGGGCGCTGTTTCCAAACCCAAGTCGGTCGTGAGCTGATACTCTGTTGCCGCCTTGTAACCTATCTCTGGCATCTAATCTATGCGATACACCTTGTATTCCTTCTTTCCTGCAGAAAGAGAAAAAGAAGATAAAATGTTGTTACATGTCTCTCACATCTTTGCAATATAAAGGCGATAACCCAAGACCCAGTGAATTTTGAACAGGTCCATAGAGATTTTTTTTTGTAGTAGGGGCGGAGGAATTTCCAAAATCTCAATATTCAAAACATGCAAATAAGGGACTTAAAACTCCTACAGATGGACTTTTGGTGCTAATATTTTGGCATAAGCACAGGACTCAGTCCCTAAGCCTCATCATTTTATAGTGTGAGTCACTCAATTGGAGGTTGGGGAAATAAGCGTGATTAAGCGAGCCACAAGCCATTTTGAAATGAAAATTTACACATCATTTTGGGGTACACACCGGCCATTTTGCAAAATGAAATTTTCAACTGTTCACTTCCATGGGGTGCCTGCATGTCCCTATGTCGTTCTGCCTGTTGCATATTCCTAAATGAACCGGTGCTAGATTTACCTTCAAATTGGCTTAAGAGTTAACAATACAGACAATTATGTGCAGGCCTGTGATTATGTACCTATGTCATCCTCTTCATCTCTTCACACCACACCCCCACGGCTGCCAGCCAAACCAAATTCAAGGTGAGACAACAAAATTACGCAGGGAAATTAGTACATAACTTGTAATATGGAAACGGTACTGCCAATGACAGACATAACATGGACCAGTAGAGCAAATCAGCAAATTAAACACATCCTTCATACGATTTATGCATATGCTACTATGTCAGAACTTATCCTAGCTAATTGTGTGTGGCACCTTATGAATACCCCTGGTGCATTCTTGTCAGTCTACACAATCCTGAGTCTTTCATATCACCATGAAAGTAATTAAGGACCTTAGACTAGTACCCATTCTTAATTGAATTATGATGATATATATATTTGTGTACATCAAGGTCAAGTCATTTCAAAGGTGTGGTCTCACGGAGTTATCACTGCAGGTCTATATAGCTATGTAGAACTTGCTGACTGTACAAAGCTATTGGTTCTGGTGAATTAAAAGTATGAAATTTGGTGAATAAAGTTAAGGTTTACCTTTTTGCCCTAAGAAGTTGATTTCCCCCACCTTCATACTCAGCCCCAGGGGAATTACCCTTGGGAAAATCTATCCTCTTTATTAGTGATTGAAGCTTCATGCGAGGATACATCCATCCACTATGGTACTCAATACTTTGACCTGCCTATCCCTTTTCATACTATGTTGCTTAAAGGAAATCTAACTACAACCAGCATGTATGGGGAACATAAGTTGTCATGTTCATAAACAAACACATATGGTACTCATCTCCATAAGGCAATTCAATAACAAACATTTCAATGATACTGGAAATTAGGTGCAAATTGTGCCATATATGTTGATTTAGGCGTTCACATTTTGGGGACATAACCAAATTTGTTGTAATATTGAATTATGACTTGCGTGACTTTTGTCTCAAACCAGAAGGAACTATTTATTTCTTTTAACTGACACAGAGTATATTGATTTCTTGAACTTTAAAAGGGCATTCAGTTATTGCTGGTAAAAAAAATATTTTCCATTTGCATTCTCTTTAATAGTCTCTTCATCAGATAACAACATGGTTATTGAATACCCTCAACATAATACTAGACAAGCACTGTATCTCAAAGAGATTATACAATAGGAAAATCACATTGGAAGCAGAGAACATGATAGAATACCAACAGTGATATGGTACATCCTGGAGACTACAATCCCGGGAAAAAAGGTTGGCACACTTTGGCTGTCTTTTAGTGCGCCTCTGCCCCCGCTCCTCCAATTCAATGTTGAACGAGCTCTATGTTATCGGCAGGTCAGTGAGGCCCTCCAACATTAAAAAGTGGGGAAGGGTGAGATACACGGAGAGTCTGTGCTGAACATACACTGAATGAACGTTTCACTTGCCTATCCAATTTTGATATGGCACATATTTCAATTGTTTAATACAAGTGTGCCAACTATTAGGTTGTCCATGGAAGAGGCTGCAATGCTCCTCATACAAGACTGCTGGATTTGGCCCTGTCTCTTACATCAGGCAGTAGGTACTTGGTGTGTATGAAGCTGATCTATTCAGATAGGTAATTCAGGTTCTATACTTATGGCCCAAACATTATTTTATACTAAACTTGGCTCCAATACTAGCTCTGTATAATAAACTAGTCATCAGATACAATATTGTCTCAAACTGCCATACTTCCAAAATTACTATAGGTGAGTCAATGTACATTAACAACCTGTCAAACACAAACCATCTTTCCTGTAGATGATATAAAGAAGTCTTTCCCTTATGGAAATGATTGGTCTAGCTAATCAAAGACAGGTGGGTTAGCATTCTAAAATTGATCCTTTCATACACAGTGATAATATTTTGAATAGTCTACATAAACTTGTGTTGCTCTTTCTTAACCCTAATCCACCAGGGGCTTTTTTGCAAACAAGGGAAAGAAGGAAGGAATAAAGAGAGAAAACAAAGAAAGAAGTTGTTTGCTCTGGGTGGGATTCGAACCTGAGACCCCTCGCATGCCAAGCACTGGGTCGGCGACACTTTGCCATGGGTCTTGGGCTTCGCTGGCCAGCGAAACCGTGCCTATATATCACTTAGGGTGATTGCGTCACCACACCACGTGGGATGCATGCAGGAACAGCGCATATATCAAGAAGTATTTTGTAGTACTCAGGCGTGTTAGGGTTAAAGAACTAATCTATAGGTATCTATAGGCAAACTATTGAACTTATCACAAGAAGTAGCAAACCAATTCTAGGCCTGTTTGTTATTATTAAGGTACAGTTGCCATGTACTGTTCACCTTCAAGTTAACAAGGTAAGATCCTGGACATGTCCGCTACATCCATTATCTGCAATGAAAGAGTTAACTGGTACAGGACTGAAACTTGAGACAGACAACATAAAATATTAGTGTGATAATATATAGAAATCACACCTGAGTAAACAGCATATGGGATAAATATGAAACCATTGAGAACTGAACTGTTCACCTAGTGTAAATTAATTCCACAGCTTTGTGCCATGCTACACCATGATACTACACAGAATGGAAACTAAATCACACTTCATATGAAATCTAATCCAGCCATCTCACATTTTAAGAGTTCATAAAGTCTAGTGTTAAGGGAGAGGTCATACAAAGGATTTTCTATGTTTGGAGGCGCAATTTCCATTTGTCCTACATAGTAATGTGAATATATGATGTTGTGACTCTCTATGGAAAAGTAGCATTGTAGTATGGCCTCATTTCTAACATTTAATGTGCTGAAATGCCACTTTCTTTGGGGTCATTACCTACTACTGGGTTCTACTGGATGTGCATGAGGAAAATTGCAGGATTCAACATTGATTAAAGCCATATTATAACATTTCTGTAAAAATAGATTAGTATTTATTTTCCATAAAATGTTAGCTTTTACTGTCAGATATGTCCCCTTTTAATTTTGAGCCGATAAAGTGAGGTAAAGCAAAGAAAATTGGAATTTACCAATGCATGTTACTCCAGCGGATGTAATACGGTACGATCCTCTGGCGTGTGTGTATGTGTGTCCCGCGCGCCATGTACGGGACTGTGTTATGTGTTATGAACATCACATATGTGTTCAACTAATATTTCCATAGTAATAAAAAAACAAAGGTTGCTGCGTTTTATTCAAAATCTCAGATTTTGACAGAACTACAGCACCTAAAGTCTTGATTTTTGCAGAGTATCTTTGTTTATTTAAGTACATTATAATCGGGTAAAAACTAGAATTAAAAACATTTTTGAGGGTGTTCTTCTCAGCAAATGTTATAATATGGCTTTAAGGGGAATGGGGAATTAGGGATTCAGTTACATTTCCCTATGCAAGGTGTCCAGACAATTTTGACAAGAATCATAGGTAATGTCTCCCTTGGAGTTGCTGTTTGAATGTTGAAATGTTAACCCTTGTTCCAGAATAAAAGATTATGTGATGAATGCAGTATAAGTCTAAGTTAGTTTTATCTTATCTCCACAACATGCTGGTGTACGTCCAGTAATAAATTTGGCTTAATAGCATTTTCAACAATTATATATTACTTTTACAAAGACATGAATCACACTAATATAAAATGTTGAAAAATTACCATAAGAGGTAATATATCTTACACTCTCACATTATTCACGCGCACATTTCGACCTGACCAAAAGTAATTCCACCAAAGTTGGCAATAGTACGACTTTTACTGGTTGAAGCTGCCGACTCAACCATATCCAGATCCAGAGCTTTTAGAATACACCACCATTCTGAGTTACAAGTGTATGGGTATGCATCATTCTTTAAAAATTCCCACTGACAACTTACGCTAGTAGGATATTCATGTGATCTAGAGTAAAATCTGAGGTAAATAGATATAAAAAGGTGCTATATGGTAGCCAAGTATTCTGATAGGTCAAAGTGACCTCTCCTCCAGTCTTAGGGTAACCAAGTGTCATGAAGATTTTCAACTTCTACTGAGTTTAGCTGAGACTGGAATGGCCAACCATAGAAGATGCTTTTTCCACTTGTTTTGACAACCCAATGACTTCATGTTGGATCAATGATAAGCTACCTTGACATAACCCTAAGACTATCGATAAATATGTTTTGATGGTCTGTGAAATAACCCACATACTCCCCCTTTCCCAGGTAGCAATCCGACCCCATTTATGGAGTAGAATTTCTAATCTAAGGGTAGGATTACACCCGATTCGTTTTAGTATTATTTTTAATAGCAATGATCTTTCCAACATTTTGTTTTTGTTGCTATGAGCCTTTCTAACTTTAGTTTTGTTTTTGTTGCTATGAGCCTATAACCTATTTTGGGGAAAATTTTAGTTAATATTTTCTGAAGAAAATGAGTGACTTGTATATATGGTTTCATTGTCACTATGGTAACCAACATACCAATGCTGACACAATCTTACACGGAGACAAAGCAGCTGGCAGCTGGGGGTGGTAGGGATCCCGAGGGGAGATGAATGGATGCAGGATGGACTACCCTTACAGAGCCTCGTAATCCTTCCTCCTATAACTCTGGATGACTTAAATGTCAAAGGTCACAGAGATGAAAAAAGTGTATGGGAAATTAGATAATACTGATTATTGGATAAGCATCTTCAGTGATCTAGTCAAAACTTCTGAGTGTAAGTGTCAAAAACATAGTACACACAAATTAACTGAGGACTCGTGAACACATAGATTCAGAGCACAGCGCATCTTTTCTGTAACAATATGAGTATGCTTGCTTTTAGCAAGTTTTCATATTGGCAGGTAGCTTGTTGGAAATCATTAAGAATCATCAGCTCCACATTAGTGCATTTGAATTGTGGGACACATGCAGTGGATGACAAAGACCTCCAAATTATCAAGGTATGCCTGGTTGTTCATACACACACCCTGGGCAATGGAGAACATTGGTTGAAATCTGAGTGACTCATCCAGGCTAAATAATATATCAGCAGAGCCTAATATTTCAAGCCCTATTTGATGCCTAACCCAAACACAATAAATGGGAAAGAAAAGCAGCCATGACAACAGACAAAAAACACAAAGGCAACAAACCTGGCTCTCATCCCAATTATAAACTGTCTCAACTATTATTCTGCCTCCTACATAATGCTATCTAATACCACATGAACTTTTCCAAATGTGGCCAACAATCCCACCTTCCATAGTGTTGATGGATAACATTGGCGTTGGAGACAGCTATGTACTTTGCTTATGCTTCCCAGCAACTTAACCTATCCGTGGTTCCACACAGACTGGAGGAGGATTCAACACTTTCACATCTTCAATTATCATAGATACCTAGGGCTTAGAGCCCGAGTTATCCTAAATCAGGATGGGTTTGCAGAAAGACAAGGGGTGACAATTGAATGCTTCACGCCCATGGAGTGATAACAGGTTTCAATCATTGTATGTTTTAGTCATAAATTGTGAGTCTGCCAAAAGTAAATTTGTACTTGTTTTTAATTGTTGAAATGGTAAACGAACCGAGAAAATGAAATTTCCAATGGTAGACAGAGTGTATATCACATGGCAGTTCTTTTGCATATAATGCTGTGGGGCTTTCCTCATATGGCCATAATTTTTAGTGTCCCTTTTTCAGATTTTCATTTTTTAAATGATTGACCATGATTATTTTTGTGCTAACATACATTAAATAAGGAACAATTTGATATTATTGACTGTATGGTCAATTTGATGTGACTATCCCGGCATGGGGAAGTCTGTAAATATATTATCTTCCTGGGCTACCTGCCTGTTGCAAATCTCTATTGAAAATTTACGAGAAATATCTGTTTGTCAACAACTTTACTGACATGCTTGAAGTTTCTGTAGAAAAATGGAAATCACAAAAGTGTCATTCACCTTATAGCTACATCGACCTTGTTTTCTATTGATGTTTTTTATATATATTACTTTCTTTGGTAACATTTGGGACAAAAAAAGAGAGGGAAATTAGAATTTTTAGCCAAATATTGAGAGTAATTTGACATTTTTGACAAAGAGGAAATTTTTACATTTTGCAGTCTTGCACTCGAGTTTTATGCCTCACACGTACACACTGAGAACAGGGGCTCAGAACTCACATAGCCAAACACTTGATGCACCAGAGTTTTATGCCTTACACGCTGAGAACAGGGGCTCAGAACTCACATAGCCAAACACTTGATGCACCAGAGTTTTATGCCTTACACGCTGAGAACAGGGGCTCAGAACTCACATAGCCAAACACTTGATGCACCAGAGTTTTATGCCTCACACACTGAGAACAGGGGTTCAGAACTCACATAGCCAAACACTTGATGCACCAGAGTTGTATGCCTCACACACTGAGAACAGGGGCTCAGAACTCACATAGCCAAACACTTGATGCACCAGAGTTGTATGCCTCACACACTGAGAACAGGGGCTCAGAACTCACATAGCCAAACACTTGATGCACCAGAGTTGTATGCCTCACACACTGAGAACAGGGGCTCAGAACTCACATAGCCAAACACTTGATGCACCAGAGTTTTATGCCTCACACACTGAGAACAGGGGCTCAGAACTCACATAGCCAAACACTTGATGCACCAGAGTTTTATGCCTTACACACTGAGAACAGGGGCTCAGAACTCACACAGCCAAACACTTGATGCACCAGAGTTTTATGCCTCACACACTGAGAACAGGGGCTCAGAACTCACATAGCCAAACACTTGATGCACCAGAGTTTTATGCCTCACACACTGAGAACAGGGGCTCAGAACTCACATAGCCAAACACTTGATGCACCAGAGTTTTATGCCTTACACACTGAGAACAGGGGCTCAGAACTCACATAGCCAAACACTTGATGCACCAGAGTTTTATGCCTTACACACTGAGAACAGGGGCTCAGAACTCACATAGCCAAACACTTGATGCACCAGAGTTTTATGCCTTACACACTGAGAACAGGGGCTCAGAACTCACATAGCCAAACACTTGATGCACCAGAGTTTTATGCCTCACACACTGAGAACAGGTGCTCAGAACTCACATAGCCAAACACTTAATGCACCAGAGTTTTATGCCTTACACACTGAGAACAGGGGCTCAGAACTCACATAGCCAAACACTTGATGCACCAGAGTTTTATGCCTTACACACTGAGAACAGGGGCTCAGAACTCACATAGCCAAACACTTGATGCACCAGAGTTTTATGCTTTACACACTGAGAACAGGGGCTCAGAACTCACATAGCCAAACACTTGATGCACCAGAGTTTTATGCTTAACTAATTGAGCTCACTTGACTGCTAAGCAGAGGGAATTGCTTTTCAAACAAAATAAAAACACTTGCAAGAAATTGTGCTATAACTTCGGAACAATTTTGGATCATAACTTCATCACTTTCTTGTGGAAGTATTAACAGAAGTATTTAAAAAACTTGATAAGTGATTAACACATAGGAAATCCCAAGTCAGCCCATTTCTGTTTCCTTGACTCTGTCTCAGCAAAGGCCGGGTGTTACTTGGAATCCACTGGGAGTAGTAACAACATAGTAGATATGTAGGCAGTAAACATATACTCAATCAGTGTGCAAAGGAATTGGAAGTACTATTGCTAGTGAAAAATTGCATGTTGAGTAGGAGCTGCTGAAGGAAAGTTTCATTTCCGTAACAAAATGAATCAACGATCAACTTCTTGTGCCACATAAATTTACAATTCATTACTGATTTCTTCAAACCATTTTCTCCACATTTTGATTGAAACATAGTACACACTCCATTGTTTATTGACTCCGATTTCAGCTGTTAATGCCTAGATATGATTTGACATAAAAATAATGTTTAGAACACTGTGAAGGTGTTTCAATTTTTATTGTGGTACAGGGTGTAATATTCCTTAATAGTACATATTATGTCGTACCTGCCATTGCCTCTAACTGTATAGGCCTATCTGCTGTGTTTCTATTAACATTTCAAATACAGTACTAGACAACGAATACAATTCAACAATGAACAAAGCAAACTGCCAGTGCAAAACACTCTCTAGTCCTCCAAAGTTTCAAGCAGTATTCTCAGTGAGTACTTGTTAACTACCGAGTTTTGGAAATAAGTCTAATACTGGAACTTACCTTTTGCAACTTTGCTATGTTGTGTCTCGAACTACAAGACTTCATCAGGCAACTGATCCCCTGGACTGGTTGTGTGGGTCAGTTGCCTGAAGGGGATCAGTTGCCTGATGAAGTCTGGTGGTTGCAGATACAACATAGTGCAGTTGCAAAAAGTAAGTTCCAGTATTATATTTATTTCCAAAACTCTATTTACAACTACTATTATTGTAGTAAGTAGAATCCTAAAGGACAATGATCTAAATCATCATCTCAGATTCAGATTAAATTTATTTTTGTTTACATGATAAGTAAAATGAGTTACTGTTCAAGCAAAATCATTTCTTAAGATTTCATATTTTTGTGAAATGTGCTCATTTTGCTTGACCTCATACCTCCTTTTGTCCATATCCACAGCCACTGGTTTTATTCAGGCAGATATAGAGGAACATTGCAGGGTGTTTGTATCATACTCAGAATGAGTTTAAATATTATTTCGGCTTGTTAGCAACTTACTGACCACATATAATTTGAAACACTTCATGGTGTGACACACTAATTGCATCAAATGAGTGGCACAAGTATGTAACTGTTGTATGTGAGATATCTGTCGTATGTGAGATACCTAGATGCTTGAGAAGAAATGCATACTGTTGATAGCTATACTTATGACAGGTGAAATTCAGATGAAAGGAACAAGATTCCATCAAAAATATATTTACTCTTTGAAACACTAGCAACATCTACTATAACAAAAACAGCAAACAACTAAAACAGCATTTGTCATCTACACTGGAACATTCTCAACATCCAGAAAAACGTATTTCAATCTAAGTCTAAAAACATCACAATTATCAAATAGGCCTACACTGAGACATTGAACATGCACAGATACAATGATGCAACACTGAATTAAACCACAAAGAGAACACAATAACACCATATATATTAAAATATGTAAGCTGGGATATTATGCCAATTGTTTTTTGTATTCTCATATCATAAATTGTCTGTTGGAAGCCGTATATCCATGAAGTGCTAGGTAAGTAACCATGAAAGTAGTAGTTCCAACTTGACACAGACCCAAAGGTTTTTGACTAATTGACTACAGTGATATGTTGCTGATTCTACAGCCATTGTCATCTTTGAGTGACTTCAAACATTCAAACAAACATTCTAAAGAAGTTGACTACCACAAATAAACAAACACAAAACTGGAAAAAAGACATGAAAACTACATTTTTGAATAAGATGCTACCTAAACAGATAAGTGTTGAAAAAGACTACTGCCTGTGTAAATCTATTTAAATTGTGTAAAATAAAAAACTATCCACCAAAACATCCATAGCAGTGCGTGAACTTCTGTTCAGAATTTCAATGGACATATTTTGCAAAGCAGACACATAAATCTGGAAGCGTGAGATGAATACTGGATACCTCAGTTGCATCCCAGATGTGCACATAGTTCTTATCCACTTAACCAAGAGTGCTTTAACTAATTCTACACATAATTCCTCCAGCTAAATATTCTCAATCTGTTTGCAAAGACGGAAAGTTCTATAATTATTCCAAATCAATTTGCCATTACAGTATACATTTGAACTTTGGTCAGTTGTCCATATTAAGTAATATGACTTCAGAGTACAAAGTTCAATACACAATAGAACAATAGAACTTTAACTATTGGAATGAGATAGAATGGTGTCCAATATGTGTCATTCTGGTAAGAGAATGAGAGATGACACATAATTAAAGCTTTCCTTACCTATGAAAAGGTACAGTCACGCGACGACGATGACGTCTAAATGGTCTGCTTGCATGATGTACGTGGGAAAAACAGGGAGTAATTGTTTTGTTAAAAATTGTCATTTTCTAATCAACTTTCTAATCAAAAATTGCCAAACAGAGAGCAATATACACTTACCAACACCTGCACCAACAGCCTACTTATACTATGATCAGCTTCTAATAGATGTGACTCATAACACTGTGGATTTATATAGAATGGCATACATACAGCAGGGTGCAGCAACTGCACCAACTGTGCTTTGCATATATTGCATGACGGACCCACGCTTTTGTAATTATGCGGGTGTATGTTGGGACTTTACTGACGCGCAAGTAACAAAAAACCAAATAAAATCTTATCTATTACGAGTTGATCATAGTGTAGGTATTTTAGTATTGCCTTTTGAAAAAAAAATGCTCACATCACAGATATTTAAAAGCCTGCAGAAGTCCGTTTGAAGTCAGTCTAAGAAAAAATCATTCAACAGGAAACATGTTCCTTTATTTTATGGCTCAATTAACTTCTAAATATCCAAATTATAAGCCCAAGTTTTGAGGGATAAACCACTTCCAGTTGATACAAGTAATACGTAGCAGCTTTTCAAACACATAAGTAATGAAGACATCCCCAAATATATAAACCTTTTAAAGAAAAACTTGACCAGATTTACCCCCATCAAATTGACAAATCCTTAATGACAGATGTTAAACAGATAAGTACTTAACGACTTCCTAGCGGCCTTACCTGCAAATTTGTGCCTGTAAGAAGTGATATCCCTCTTTGATCTAGTCTCATTAAGAAATCTCTGCTATTAACATGTATCATTTCCTACCACTTTGCATTCAACATTGGAGGACATTCTTACAAATGACTTCCATGAGCAAGGAAATACTGTCTGTGAACCTGCATTATTTCATGTCAACTAATCTAATATGTATGCAATGAACAAATTTAGTAATTTGTGTGCAATTATGTAAACAAGGACAAGTACACAACCTAAGCTATATAACTTTCTCTTGATCCAAAGGATGACAGTAAAATTGTTGATTTATTGGGAGTGGCTTTCTTTTCCTTGACATGTATCAAATATGTTTCTATCTTTCTTTTTCATATAGGCTAGAATGCTTAGGCTTTTTAACCTGGTTTGAGCATTTTGTTTGGGTCTGGACCCATCACGACCCCAGCATGTCTCTACACAGAGCGTCCATTTGTAAACAATAAATCAATATACTGCTGTTGTCAACAAAGTACAAAATACATCAATTGTTCAGAAAAAAGGGTTATTATATAAATAGAAGTCAACTATACATGACTCATACAGAAAATAAGATTTTGACAAACAAAGATTACACTATAACAATTAAGAAACCACATAATATCTTAATACGTGAAACTAATCCCAATCTCTCCCAAAAGACTAATCCTAATCCTTAATCCTAACCATGCATAATTCTAGACTCATCAATATTCATAATCCATAAAGCTTTCCAGACCCAATCTACCTATCCATCAACAACAAACACACAACTTGTAATATCAACAGAGTTACATTATCAATATGAAGAGTTGAAATACAAACGGTGATATAATAATGGCTGCCAAGGGTATTTTTTGTACCAATAAAGGTAGGGAAAGTCATACTGGAGCAGTGCTCACAGGCAAAAAAACCAATCTTTTTTTCCTTAGCATTTTGTCACTCCTACCACACACCAAGTCTGCTTTTACCTTCCCAGTACCATATTAGACCAGTACCCATTTACACACATGAGTTGATAGAGACAATCGAGCCTTGTCTAAGAGCGCAATGCTATAACACCACTGCAGGGGTTTGAACCAGCAAACCTGCGATTATGAGCCAAAGCCTGTACTGCTAGGGCACCGTGCTGTGTAAAAATATTGCTATTTTATGTATAGCGATAGCTTTTTAACAAATTGGGAAGAGGTCCTTAATACAGTGAATATAGTTTTGAAAAACAACAATATCTATGCTAACATATAAAATAAAACAATCAATAACAATATTGATAAAAAAATGGCACATAGCAGCACATATTGCAAGGCTGATCTCTGCATTTAATACTTAATTTCAAATCCCATGTAGAGCCTTATAAGGCATTCCTATGGTTCTGCTTTTTGTCAATGCCTTCACTGGGGAATTACAACGTTTCCTCTACAGTGTTATCACCGTAACTGTCCAGCGGTCAACGGGAAAATAATCAATCAATCAGGATTATGACACAAAAATCCAATTAGGACCAACTTATTGCAGTTCCTTTACCAGCTTAAACCTTACAAAGAATAATATCTTTCCTGGTTATGATCAACTGCAATGTTTTATTATAATCTAAATAAATTAAACTTGAAGTTTATAGCTTTTCAAACAAAATTAAGCATGACTTTTTTGTGCGTATCTTTGGTAAGAAAGGTTTACTATCCTACAAGTAATATCAGCCTAAAGCTCACTTGTGTCACTACTGCATATTTAATTGCCATACACAATGGCTCAAAAGATTCATGTCACTTAAGTAACTAATTCATTCACCACAACAAACATATCTTATAATTTGATGAATGTGATATCCATCAGAGGTGATAACCAGAAACCAACAGTTGCTATCAATTCATTCCTAACTGAAAACTGAAGTTTCAGTGGCAAAATTGCTTCATGCGATAAAATGTCTGATTTATACCACATATATAATGCTTCCCCCAATATTTCCTTGGTGAATAAAAGTCTATTGTATTAACAACATATTTGATATATGATTCTAGAAACCTGATTGTTAAGTAGTCGCACAAAACCACATCTAAATTTCAGCAAATGAGTATACCTAATACATACAACATTATTAAGGGCAATTATTGTTTGTGATATTTGCAATCAGACGATACAGGTAGTCTGCAAAATACCTGTTGAGGTTAAATGTACCATATTTGTTTCATTAACTGCCCAGGGAGGGAGCTTAACACAAAGTCATTTTGGTTGGGCGCTTATTTTTTACATTGTTTAGGCCTACAATAAGTAAAACAAGGCCCAAAATATTCATCCATCATCATCAGTGTCATATGTTTCAGACCATGATTCAGATTTGCATGGGCAGTTAATAAACTAATATCACAGTTTGCTTGTTGTAAAGTCACCGGGTGGGCGCTTATATGGGCATGAATGGTTAAAGGAATGAATACGGTGTTTGCATCATTTGTAACTTCATCCAAACTTGTCACATAAAAAGTACAGCCATTTTGTTATGTCATTTGGTTTACAAGCTGTCAACCATCTTTAATACTACATATTCCCACTGGGAGATACAAGTGCCTTCCTCATGCCAGCATTATGGTTTCAATATATCTATGTTAATCAAGGATAATCCACCATACCACCACCATGATGACTTCATGATTTCAGTTTATCAATGGTAAAATAAGTACATCAATGTTAGAAAACCCTATCTCAAGGGATTCATGAGTACCTCTCACTGTCATCATATGCGTACCCATCTTAACTCCATAGGGAATTCAGCTCAAGGGTGTCCACCCAATAGCCTGTGGTTACAATATGCAGCTAACTGACAAAGTTTAGAGGCCACCTGTCACCTATGTCAACTACCTATCAAAATAGCGGAAGTACCTCACAGAATTGTAGGAAGCTATCAAGTAACAGAAGCAGTGTAATCAACGGATGGACAAGACAACTGGTCTACCTCATTTACTTCTTACAATCAAGCCTGTCCACTGTAAGAGAATTAACACTTCATACAAACTGCTCAATTTTACTTTTTTCTTTTAGTACTCACCCAATTTTTGAATTATGCTGTTATGATTACTATCCACAGAAAGTTGAACCTTCGCATTTATTCCCAAACCTAATCTAACCAGTCTTAACATGCAAACCTTAGGCATATCCAAGGGGTTTAGGGCGTGTGTGCACCCTTCAGGTGTGCACTGCAGCCAAAAAACAAAATGTTTCAGATCCTTTTGACACCCTGCACCTGTGGCCGATGGGTCATGAAGGTATCTAAGATTGAATACCCCAAAGTGCTGAATCCTGGATACATCCCTGCAAACACCATCTCACTTACTAACTTGTCCCCTTTGAGCGGTGGCAGCCCAACCCAGTGAGCGGTCACACCATGCTTTTGAAATGCAACAGATCGACAAGAAAAGCTTTCAAATGATAACAAGTAACATCTTTAATTCAAAAAGATACAAGATACAAGATCCAAGGGTGAGATACGAGGGTGAGGTATGAGGGGGAAATATGTGAAAGTGAAAGATGCCAGATTTAGAAGGCGAGATACGAGATACAAAGGTGAGGGAGAAATGATATAAAGCTTCATACAAACCACATGTAAACTGAATACCTGTTTATCATAACAATTAGACTCCACCCGGTCTAGGTCTCTATTGTTTTCAAATCTTCAAAATAAAAGACTGCATGATATATACCTACCTACTGTTCAATATCACAATAACCTGTTGCACCTACATTGTAACAGAGGAAATGAGCAGGGGTGACCTGCTATCACATACAGACTGTATGTTATTCATCATGGCTATGTTTCTGGGTCAGCAGGTAACTTCTGTTTTCTATCACTTTTTAGTAACATAAACACTGAATGTACTTGGGTAAAATATCAGGAAAAGTGAGTTACTGTATCTTCATTGATCTCTGCTGTGACTTCCCTCCCACATTGTAGATCTACAGGTGAAACACCTGCAATATTATGACTACTCCCAGCTCCAAAATAAAACACAACTGATGTTTCCAAATCAAACCAAGAAGACAAATTGTGCAGAAGAATTGGACAGTGAATCTTTGTTAAAACCTTACTGAGAATAAAACCTTACTGAGAATACAAATTTGATATTTGGTAACTTGCTAAATTGAGTAAAATAACATATAAGGTTTTCTTCATTTATTCTGTTTACACAAAAGGCTACCATGCATATCCAATGTCCACAAACAGATAATGCCAATCACAATCATGAATTGCGCAAAAGGAGATATAAATCATGTTACGCCAATGGTAATACATTCTGTTTTTCTAACAACTCCAATGTTTTATGCATGTGAGCACTTTAACATGCCTTTTTTTAGCAAGCATGTAGCTTACACAAAAGAAATATGAAATAAGATACAAAAGTGATTGGTATGATTTGAACCATGCCAGTGTCCAAGTGAGTTCACTGGTCTCATTGTTTGTGTCCAATAGGTATTCTTAGCCAGTGGCTGTGGTTTAACTGCAAGTGCAGAATGTCATTGTTCCTGAATGTTATCTATCACAAGGTAGACTGCAGTGTCCAGGTCATCACAGAACATATTTGTTGAGGTGCACAAATATAGAATGTTGAAACTTAAGCGTGGTGTGTCATATGCCATGCAGTAGACGTTTCATTTATTTTAGAATAAGGGGAGCTTTCATGACGGGAACTTATTTTTTCCTAAATATCACATAGTAGAGCATAGTAAAAACAAACATTAATACTATTTATTTGCTAAATATAAGAGTCCTCAGTATTTCAAGAAAAATAGTTAAATTCAGTGAATAGTAACAACTAATAAATATTGTTTAGTAAGACCTTTTCAAGGCACGATGCTGTGGTTTTCACCGGCTTTCCATACTGACCCATTTTGATTTCCTGATCTACAATTATTCAATTGAATCAATTTGTGTGAGAGGATACTACATGGAATGATACACAGACCCATCGTGTCATTCTCAGAGGGAATAAGATGAAAATTGTCAAATTCTAATAGGACACATCAACCAGCAATATGACATTAAACTTTTAGGTTAAAGGAAATGAAAAAAGAAACATGCTGTTGCAAGATCACTTCTTTGATATTGAAACAATTCAGGTAGGACACTTATGCTAACTAGAGATATATCATATGCTGTCAACTGTAAATAAGGGCCTGTAGGCAGTCTGATACTTTGGCATGCAAACGCTACAATTTCGCTATTCACAATGCGCGCCAGCGGTTGCGATGTAATCGTGATGTATCATGGGAAAAGGTCGACATCCAAGTCCGCGCAATACGAATATTACCATGCTATTACATAGGAACATGTGACAATATTTTTTTAGTTTGTCAAAATAAAGGTGTTACACGAATCGATACTCAATAATACTTAATAATGTGATTTGAAATGTGCACAATTAATTTTTTCTCTATCGATTTGCGTGTAATACCGTTATATTGACAAACTAAAAATATTGTCACGTGTTCCTATGTAATAGCATGGTAATATTCGATTATGCTGCATTTTGATGTCAATTTTCCCATGATACATCACGATTAATCGCGAAAACCGCTGGGTTCTTCTTGTGAATAGCTTAGAATTGGCGGTTGCCAGTACAATTTTCCACTCAAATGTTGGGTTCTTCTTAAGGTTTTGTCACTGCAGTGCATATTTGTCGCTTTATAAAAATGCTGCGACAAACATTTGCACTGTGCCTGGTGCAACAACAAACTGCTTGTAATGTGTTAAACTAAAGTCTGCACAAAAAGTAACTCAGCTGTTATAAATACGCCTATAGATTCAAAACTAATAATTGTTTTCACAATATTTCAACATAGAGAGAAGGATGATTTATTTACACACATTTTGATACCCCATTCGTCAATGTTGTTCAATATTAACAACACAATAGTGCTTTTACAGAAAAATACCTGAATTTAAAAGTTGCAGTTTACAGCGATCAATGGTTATAATACCAGCACTGTAACACGTAAAGCCCGCCATTATCTTCACGCTTACTTCAAATCAATACAAATAACTGCAACTTTTAAATTGGGGTATATTTCTTTCAAAACACTGCTGTATTGTCAATATTGAACAAAATTGGACCGAATGGGGTATCAAAATGCACATAAATAAATCGTCCTTCTTTTTATGTTGAAATATTGTGAAAACAATTATTAGGGTTCTAAGACAGATGCAAAATATGTATTCACTAAACTATCATTAAATATAAAGATGTTAACCAATTTTAAGAATGAGGGTAAAATACTTCAGAGCCATGTATTGATAACATAGAAGGTAAACTAGGAAGCCTAAAATACAAACACAATTGTTTGGTTGCCTGTTATACTCCTTTCAAATTGCATACAAACAGGACCTCAAACTTTTTAATAGCAAAATTGAAAACTTTTGTAAAAGGTTTTAAATTGACAGTGTCATTCTCACCATTGTGGAGACCCTCCCTTATGGTTTTCTTTCATCACATATTACAAATCATGATTACAACAGAAAATCACAACAAGATTACCAATCATACAAACGCAGAAAATGAGAACAATTAATTCAGAATGTTTGCTTCTCTTTGTGCGGAAATAAACTGATACCTTGGGAATCAAGTGTCCATCAACCAGTAAAGACTAAATATGGCGCCCTCCTTGTGGACACTCATGAACCCCCTAAACTGGGTCAAATCAACAGCCACAATGTACAGCCTGCTATTATCCTGATGATATCAACATATTATTTAATTTGATAATATGGTAACTTAATGCCCTGTAGACCTAAGTTTGTTACTATCAGAATCAAAAAGCCATCAAAAAGAAAATAGAATAAATAGTGTAGAAGTTCAGTTGTGGGTTGCTTATCAAACTGCACATTACATTAGGGCCAATTTACTAAGACTTGAGTAAAGTCTTAAATGGCCCAAACTAGACAGGTTAACATTGGTTTGTGTATTGTAATATATTGCTTACCAGTAAATCATATAAAAGCTAATTAAACTTTTCTGTTGGGTAAGTATACTTGCAAAATTACATTGCCAATTAACTATTACTAATAATTAGCAATTAGGAATGTTCATTACGAAGACTTCAGTACATTTTCAGGTCAAACTTCCAGTCAGGCTGGAAATCTTATTGGGTACCTGCTGCACTGTCTAGTGGACAGGGAAATAAGACTCATGTCAAACATGGTCATTGTCCATTTTTAACTTCAACCTCTTTCACTTGTATTGGATCAACTTAAATATCCCTTTTGCTAATCAAATTCAATTTCTTTTCACTATTACATAGTGAAAACAAAATAAACAATACTTTTCCACATTAATGCAGCACATACCTTTCATCTGGAGCCATGTGTACTTACATGTGCAAGCGAGATCATATTGTGAGTTATGAATTATTTATTATATACATAAGAAATATACTTGTATATATGCATAAACTAAACATGGCACTCAGTAAGCACTCAAAGTCATCATGAAAAGCCCATGGAAGTTCATTGTGCTGTATAGCTCGAATTCCTGAGTTTGACTCTGTGCACTGCTGTGCACTATATAGATACCACCCCAATATAAATTTGACCCGACTACACACCTGATAGTTTTGATTTTATCTTCAATATCATCTGCATACATCCTCATTTTCCTCTTGGTATTAATGGGCAGATCTTCAACATTTTCCTCGTCTGAATTAGATTGGTCTTGTGGTCCCATTCTTCTATTTCTGGATGACAGTAAATTTCTAGCATCACCACCAACATGTAGAAAATCACCTCGATTTTGCCTCTTGCGCCCTCTAGATTCGTCGTCGTATTCATGGTCAGAATCGGAATCACCAGAATCATCAAAGCGGCGCTTTCTTGAAACTGGTTTGGTTTTACCCTGTCTAATTCTCTTTTTCCTGGTAATATTATACAAACAAAGAAAATTACGATTAATTATAACACTAACACTAAAGACAATGCACAGCAAGGATGCAAATAGATATTAAAATTATAGCACGTTTCATATCACATGTTTTAAAAATTCATAAATTACTCCTATATCCAATTTTGTTTCATTATTTGCATTTACTGCAAACTAAATATTATTCTAAGCTTCACTCTGTGCAATCTTTTTCTCACAAACTGTGTTACCATGGTGATTTTTCTGCTTGAAGAGAAAAGTGCTAACTTAAACATTTGACTAACTTTGAACCAACAGACGTGTTTAATTAATTTCCCACAATAGTCTCTAAACAAACTTTCATCATCTCATTATAGATCACAAAATAAGTCATAGTTTATACACTAATGCACAGGTTCAATTGCTATACATATATCTGAAATGGTTAATAACAAACTAGATTTAAGCTTACAGCAGAAGAAAACAGGAAGGGGTAGGATTGCGCAAAGAAAGCAGCGATTCATGCTTACTGGGCACATGGCAACCGGCCATCATGGAAGATGCAACGCTTGACAAGATAGCATATTGTCACCTCTAATTTCTCAAGCAAATTATTTATACAAATAAACTATGTGTGGGCTGTAACGTTTTACGTGTGAAATCTATCAAAGGAATTTTCCAGGTGTTAAGAGGAGCTGAAAGGGGGAAAACATTTTATAAAGAGTATTAAAGCAAGATCATAAATTACACAAACATGCAATAGACACAAAGTTACAAATCACACAAAAACACATGCACAAACACAACAACTGTAAAACACATAACACAGAGACAGAAAAACTTGGCTCTTGTGCACTCAAACTCACTCACACACAAAGTGTAACCACTGGGAATGAGGTACCATGGACAACAATAAAAGTTTTCACTACCTAAGTGTGGACCTAACCCTACACCGGTAACCGTGACTTATAACACATTATTAAGCTGTTTTGTCTAAGAACCACATGGTATCTGCTGTGTCCTCATTTGCTGGTGTTTACAAAAGCACACACACACAAATGACACCATCCAGGTAGCATGGACATCTGTGATTCCTTGATGTCCCCACTGTTACACTGCGTTTACTAGTGTGTGTTTGTCCGCGATAGATGTTTTTTTTCTTCAAACAAACACCCCCCTACACACAGCACTGAGAATACCAAATGTACCCTGATTTTCTTACTTACTATTTTCTTATTTTACAATTTACATGCTTAAATCCTCTTATCTTTAGACCATCAATAATATCTCTCTATTAAGCCATTTCCACAATTTAGTGCTTAATAAAGTTTCGTCTTACTTCAAAATGCAATCAGTCACTTTTAAATTTCAATCAATCAATCATTCAATCAATCAATTGCATACAAGAACATACCCAAACCCCCCACTTTGCACTTCAGGGTCACACAAGTCCCACATGTAATGGGTTAAAAAGCTTATCCATCAACATCATAAGAAAGTGAGTGGATCTAGCTAGCATTGGCGTCAGCTGGATTTATCAGTCTGTACTGACAGACAGACTAAACTACAAGCTTCTACACTGAAGATGAACTACACAGGAAATCCAGGACAACTGCCTGCCATATCCAAGCGCATCTTCACTTCATATATTTGTATTGACAATCCAAACCCACACTAAGCTAGCCCCCTCTACGACATGTTTTGCGTGTCATCCAAAGATGCGCTCAATACCGTGGGGATTTGAACCGGTCCATATGCCTTAGCCTATTTAGACTGCATCTGTGCTTTGAATCAATAAAGCTTATATATAAGTGGGTAAAAAGAAGACATTTTGTTTCAGTTGGAATAAGTTTTAATTCAAAGTGGCAGGGAAGTCTACCTTGGCAGTCATTGAATGTGAGAATGTCAGCTTTTAGTATCATTACATCCATTTATATTTTATGGGAAAATCAAGTTTTATAATCATGTAAGCCAGATGAAAAATTGCAGACTCTCTCACTTTCAATTACATTCAAAGAAATTGGACAGTTTTCTTACACAATGGGAGGTTTATCTAAATTGAAAATATGGATTATGACTGATGGTGTCAGATTATTTGGGAAATTGCCTCAGACGTGAACCAATCTTCTTCTTTTCCTATTCTAATGATTTATACAAAAGAAATGAGCCAAATCTACTTGATTTAAGCACATTTCAAATCATTTATGCATGACATATCTAGGTAATGTCCCCACAAATCATAACTACAGTACATGAAAAAACTGTTAGAAAAGTTGTGGCAATTTTTGACGACTTGCAGATAAGTATGTGAACCTGTACTTATAATTCAAGCTAAGGCAAAAAAGAAAGAGTTGTCATATGACTGCATGGATGTATATTCCAAAAATATGCATACACAAACTTAGCTGTAAAAATGTGTTCACTGATTGCAATGGAGAGCGTGCAAGGCCTAGTGGTTAGAATACTTGTGCGTGAGGTCCTTGGGTTTAATTCCCGGCAGCAGTAACTTGCTGAGCTATTGACTTGTGAAAGTCTGAATTTAATTTGATTAAATTCAGACTTCTGCTCTTCTCTTTGTGCATTTAGAATTGTGTAAATGAAACATTAGTGTACTTTGTTATTCGGAATACCTATACATGTATATCACAGTCAGTTTTGAATAGAGTAAGATGTTTACCCCCAATCTGCCCCAGTTTGTTCATTGAGAGCCATTAACACTAGCATTCCTATTTGGGTACCCTTTTGCTTGGTGAAATTGAAATAAATCACATATTCTACGATTTCTAAAATTCTACAAAACCAGGGTAACAAAATTTTAGACAAAAAGGGTTAAACAGAGTAAATCATTTTATGGCTCTTAAACTTGCAGGAACATGCAAAGATCATAGGGTACGTATGAAACCACTGTTTGCAATACTTGTTTTCAATGATAAATACCAATGCAGTATCTTACTTCTGCAATATACTGTATATAATTAGGTAAGAAAACCATGTTTTTGTGTCAAATTTGGTAGTTTCTTCTGTCCCAAACACTCTGTGCAAGCAAGGAATTAAAAATTCAGAAGCTATGCTCATTGTATACATCACCTAGGTTTCATTATCATTGAGGTATAGGACTTTTTATTTTTTCGGAGAAGAGCAGGTAGGGCAACTACTTGATTATATTTCTACATGTTCATACAACATACTCTGAACATTTTAGAAAATTCGCACGAGTCCGTTTTTTTAAAAATCACATTTTTGTTCCTAAAATGGGGGTTATAGCGCCCTCAACATGCACTCTCTCCATAGGGCTACATGTAAAGACCAGTTATATACAAATGGCCCTAAAATAAAACTGACTCGTTCAATTTTCCTCAAATTTTGCATATGATGTAGATCTAACATCTGGAATGTAATGCAAGGGGTGTCGTTGCTGCTCTTCTAAAATCATTTTTAAAATGTCCGCCCCAGACCAAGGTGACATGTATGCTAGCAGACAGCACTAAAGAGTAATATGCTGATAGACCTCCTCAAACTTTGTCTGTGTCCAACCATGTTTGTGTAGGTCCCTCACAAAAGAAAAACAACTCAATGTCCATATATTAGGAATGGGCGAGTAAAATCAATTTACAACTGTACAAACAAATCTTATATGATTCAGTGCTTCTTGAAATCAGTCAAGTAGTAAATTTTGTAATATTTTTTCCAATTTAATTTATGTATGAAAAAAATCCTGATTCTCAGAAACAAATTAGACCCTTAAGTGTAAGAGTTATGTGCTCCCAAGCACAAAGGCAGTATACATATGTGACAAATTCTGTTCTATGGAGGCATAAGGAGGCATTTTTGACCATTGAGTTACTTTTTTCTTTACCTTATACAAACATTATGCTATCATATACTAAAACACCAAAGGTGTACCATACTTGGTTCTAAACTTAAATGAAGTTTTGTGTGATGTCTATTTTTCTTATGTATATATATATTGTTTTTTTACTCCATATTTTTGCCTTTATCTCAATTTCAAATTTGCCGCCTTTTGCCTCCATGGACCAGACCGTATCACATATATGGCTGAATAGCATGGCAGATACTGCCTTGTTCCTTGGCAGACAAGTGATTTTGATTTTGTCTGCTCCCAAACAAAAATGAATTATCTACTGTGTTTTTATTTATGAGACAGACTTATTAGAATGTTTTTGAATCTGACGGTCTGTCAAATAAAAACACTGCATTTGCCTATTTTTAACAAAGCAGATACAACACTTGTACCTTTGAAGGTGCAGAGGTGCTTATAGGTCCTGTCAATAGAGGTATTGGATTTCCCCCGGGATAGGACAAGATAACGACAAGGGTGAATCTTTGGCGTCATCGAGATTACACAGTAGCTAGCTCAGCCCACTTACAAGCAGGCATTACTGTAAACTTGTCTACTTAATGAGTAACTTCCACTTTTTCAACTCAATTTTTTTCTATAGACACTGAGGTAATCTTTGTTATGATTTGGTATGAATACAAACAAAACGTGACAAACACGACTAGCTAGACATAAAATACAACATGCGAAGAGAAGAAAGAATCAGGCAGAACGCACTATAACATTTTAACACATACAACACTGTAAACATAATATGCTTAATAAGGCACATGAGCCAGAAGAAAAAATCTTCTAACGTGCTCGCCTGTGTGAGGACTTTAACCATTTTGCAATACCGTTTGAATTGGTTTTTCTTGCTTTGGGTCAAGGTTAGGAATTTATTTTTTTAAATGTCATCTATATCAAATTACTTTAGAATTTGGCTGTCTTCAATCTTTATAATCTTGATTTTCACTGCATTTCTTTCTTTGTTATGTTGCTTTCCAGCTTTACATAATATGCAGAACCTACTTCAACAAAACTGGGGCGAAATTACTCTGACATGCCTCATAGACACATAAAGCAAACGCATCATTGGAATCAATTTCACAAAGCAGATTTTATGATTGATGCGAGAATTACAAAGGATTCAGACCATTTGAAGTAGATGATGTGTTACTTCAAATTTGGCATTCAACAAGTTTCACAATATTTTAGTATATACTTACATAGAACCACTTATGAGTCCCTTCATTCCACCATAATTAGGATTACCATATCTGATGTAATACTGGCTCTTCTTCTGGGCCCCTAATTCTTTTTTATCAGCTGAAAGAATACAACAATACATATGATTAGTATGGACCTTACATCATGTCTGTCACTTCTATTGTTCAATTGTACTCATTTTATGTATAATATTGTATCAATTCTGTAAAATTTCGTCAGTCGCAACACATAGTGGCGTACGTGAAGGACAAAATACGTTTCCGATCAAAACTTATTTGAAAGATATGCTACTAGTAACAGAGTCGATACTCCTCCATGGATATCTCTCAGTGCCCCGATTCCATTTGTAATTGAAGTTTAAGGTTTAACCTATTAAATTGTATCTTTAATAGTTAACAAGGACTAACTATTATAGGATAATAGCTAGCTCTAAACCTATATGCCTCTATGTGAAACGGAAAATTTTGAAAATCACTCTACGCCATTATGTGTTGTGACCGACGATTTCAGTTAATAAGAACTTGGGAGTACTGGAAAAACTAATCCGCCTGCATTAAAAATACAAAACAAACTTAGGTTTATTTTCTGCCGTGCTTGCTTTACAGGATCTGATAATACATATATGCAAAATTGTTATCCGTATAGAATCTAAATTAAGTTTCTTACAACAGAAGATGGCTGTTTACAACAGTAAAAACAGAGCAGAACAAATTATGCTGCTCTGAATTTTACTACCATATTTGTTAATGAGTAAATAAACATTTAAAATCACTGCATGAATTTGATTATTTGGAATGTGCAAACTTCACAAGGTGAAACATACATACATTTTGTATTGAGTAAATCAGTGATGTGAAGAATAACTGAGTATAAGGGTATCAGACAGGAAGGTATATCAATATGAGCCTAGATAAAATGTAACACATGCCCATGTCTGTTAACATACCTCAACATACAGGTTTCATATCAATATACACAGCCAGTTTGTATGAATATGGGTTTCCAAATTCATATTGAAATTGCAATATTGAAATATTGTTTCTCTAATAAGACCTTTTATCCTGAACATACCTGCAAAGAAATACATTTCCCTCACTGTAAACACAAACATTCTTTGCCATCAGCTATGTAATAGAGGCTTAGGTTTTCTGAGTTTGTGTAAATCCTTCCAACTAGGAAAATGCCAGATAATTTTTTCGTCCAGACTTCAAATTATGATGTAGGGCAGCGTAATTTGCGGTCTAAAATTTGCGGTACGACTTTCAAAGTGGGTTGCAAATTGTGATACAACTACTTAAAAAAAAATGATAAGCTTAATCATGTACCTCACACTCCCACTTTCAATGCCCATCAACCTCAAAGCCTGGATTCACCTGAATGTGGATGCCAGGGAGAAATTGAAACTGATTTAAGTTTTTTTCCAAAAGTTTAAACTGACTTTCAGCACAAAAATTCAGAAGAAGTCCTACGATGTTGTGATGGACTTGCCCTTTTGTTGATCATTGGCAACTTTTGGTCGAATGAGGGCGTTGTATAAGCTTTAAGTTTAATTACCCATGGACATGGGCATGTGACCTTCACATAGAAAATCTGTAATGGTGCAACAGGATCAGCAGCAGCAGGTTATTTTTCAGAAAGCTTACCGCAACAGGAATTTAAAATAAAGAAAATATATGATTGCTCGTAGAAATAATGTTATATGATCATACAAAATGAGACCTTTTTCAAAAGGCAATTGTAAGATATGGTCAAAATAAGTGATCAAATTTGTAATTTTTTGTTATTTGCTGCCTTCATATTGACAGTCAATATTAGGAAAATTCAACATCATGTAGCCTACTCAACATGCAAAAATATTGAATTAAAATAAAAATGAAAAGTGAGTGACTTTGTTCAACAAACAAGGGAGACCATCTGGAATGTCCTATGCATACACATACATTGCACTTTTTAATGGGCTGAGTACACAATGTACTACATGTATGTGGTACCCTGAACAGGAGTCTGACTGTGTAGGTTAGTTTCCCAGTAAAACTTGATGTGTTTTTACATGGCTTTATTAGTAAATTGGCCAAAGCCTGTTCATACCCACACAGTACATATAGTACATGTATGTTGCTACGTTGCCATGGTATCACAGAAAAACTAACAACATGTTATTTTTGGTTGGAGCCACATGGAATTACCTCTGAAATTGAACAATTTGGTGAGTATTCTCAATAATTGTTTCAATCCAATCTCATATCAAGGTGTAACTAATCTTCCCTGCCCTACAACACAGTAAACAGCAAGTTAAATTTAGGCCAATATAAACTTTCTCAAGTATATAAGAATACAGAGAATATTGTAACTGGCACATTATATTCAACCCTGAACTTGCAGTCGATCTGCATTACTTCAAACGAGATGACAAACTATAGATTTATAATACAATTTCAATGACAAACTCCACATGTGCAATCACTGTAATTAAATTAATTACAGTACAGGTGACTCCTAACCCAGACAGGGATAGAATCCTAACCTAACACAAAAAGGGTCCACTTTTAGATTCAAAATATCCCAAATCCAAATTTTTCAAGGTACTGTTTGGAAAGTCTAGTTGTTGGTCTGTTTCTAAACGTATCAGTTTGCTAAGAAGGCTGAGAAACATCTTGCCTAAGGAAACTCTCATTATTTTGTATAAAACTCTTATCATCCCGCAACTTGATTATTGCGATACTGTGTGGGGCAACGCTGCTAAAACATCCCTCAGTAGGCTTGATCAATTTCAAAATGCAGCTGGTAAAATCATACTGGGGCTCCCACGCAGATATCCCACCGAAGTGCTTCTCAACGACCTGAAATGGGATAAACTGGATTGCCGCCATAATTTCCATCTAAATATAATGGTGTACAAAAGCCTTGTAACCTACTCCCACCTCCCCTGTACAATATTTTCCACACAGTTGCCTCTAGTCACAGCCATCTGACTAGAGCAGGGTCACAACATAACCTGGTTATCCCACATAGCAAGAGTGAGTCGGCTAAGAGAAAATTCACATCCAGAGGCGTGGTCTCTTTTAACCTATTGCCAGTCCATATTTTAAATCAATGTGCAATTTAATTACTTAATTCTTCAGGTTGTTGCATGTTGGTTGGCTGCAGTGCGGACTTTGTCTGAGGGCTGTCTTAGAAGCCTGCGGACACTGCCGCACTTTCCATCTAAATATAAATGGTGTACAAAAACCTTTGTAACCTACTCCCACCTCCCAGGGAGTCAGTGTGGACCACTGAATTTGTTCCCCAGGCAAAATACGATCTAATAAAATTAAAAAAATAAAATAATGGTTCCAACATGCAAAAAAAAAAAATCCACCAATTTTAGTCCTACCATGCAAAAGATCCATTAAGTCATCATACCTACACAGAAAGTGAAGAATTTTGCAATCCTATTTCAATTTTATTTTGGGTAACATTTTTTCAAAAGATGCAAGCATTTTTGCCTATCTGTACAGAGGTCCCCTTTGCCTAATATTAGCACCCCTACCCCATAAATAAATCCTGGCGATATACACCCCTGGGCAGACAAATCTAAGAGGTACAACTATTACTGTTTGCAATCCTGCTATTTTAGGATAAAATATCAACAAAGATGTCAGTATTTTTGCACATTGGTACAAAAGGTCCCCTTTGTCCAATATCAACACCCCCTCCCCCTGAATAAATCCTGTTTATTTACACCCCTGGGAAGACAAATGTAAGAAGTAAATATGAACCCACTTTATTAATCCCTATTACTTGTGCTGTCAGACTCCTATTTCTCTTTTCTGTTCTCTATCACAGTCTATTACCCTACAGGAAATATTAAATTACTGAAGGAAATCCAAGGCGTGAATTAGTCAATTAACTTAACCAAAGATATGTAATGTAACACCTGAAATCATATCACACATAGGATTTTTACAACTTTCTGTTTGTGGATTTTCTCAAGCAATTCTGTGTGGATTTGGGTGAGTTCATGGGTCAACAAAATTCAGTTCAGCTATTATTCATGTTCAATTACTTGTGTACCACATGATATGCATTTAATGATAACCTGTAGAAGACATTAATTAAATCAATTTCTTCCTTACATGATAAAAAATGTACATTGCATCAGTACACATGTCAGTATGCTTGTTTTGCTGCATATGCTTGATTACTTGTTTTCTAACCATTCAATTCTGGGGCAATATTTCCCCATTGAGCATCTCAACCTGTATGGGTATGCCAGAACAACTAACAGTAAGTTCTTTGTGCACAAGAATTTCTAGCTGGCTTAATCTGGCTGTCTTTCCCACAAGAGTAAACTTACATGTCTGAGAGAGCTTGAATAAGCATCACCACATAAGCACTGGACTCAAGCCTTGACCTTAACAATGAAACTAACTTGACTACTTGACTTTCAATGTCTTCAAAGGAAACCCAAGGTTCAAGTAGAACTGTGGCACTGCATAATTGGTGGCCAGTGTGTCCAATTTTAGTGACAAGTTTGTGACACTTTCCTGGTGCATATTTGCACCTGTTGTCAATTGACTGATGCACACCACTGAGGTATGAAATTAGATGTCACACACATTACTATATCCTTCTCATTTTCTATTGAAGCAATCATGTTGTTGGAATGTTATCTTTTTCAAACTATCTTTCATACCAGCACAGGCAGAATGAAACCAAAAACCTTTTTTGTTGGACTTCTCAAGTGGAATTTTCAAGATGGGTCCCAAAATTCTTTTTTCATTACCCCCCCCCTGTTGGACAAGGGAAGGTCTCTACAGAGGTCAAAACAACCAAAGTCCACAACTTATATTTTAAGCATGTCTCTCACCTCTTGTTGCATATCTCATCCTTAGGTCCGCTGCTTGGAGATGAGGTAATCCTATCCTAAATGTTTCTTTGGATGTCACATGCACTGGTCTGGCCTCCATCTCTATATTGTTGTCATCCATTCTCTCCTCTGCCATTGTTATATTGCTACTCCCGGTTTCTTCTCTCCTCTGTTCCTGGTTTAAGTAATGCCATGAAAAATAATATTGAGAGAAAAAAGATGTACTTCCACCAGCACTTGCAGGAGGATGGTCTGATCAATAATCTTGTCCCATTTTTTTTTAAAGTCAGTAGCTAGTATCAAAAGGGATTGGAATATTTGCATGAAACACACAATTGGGAAGTGGGAGTCATTATTACTCAAACATGGTTGTAATAGCATGTGGTGAAATCAGACTATCCTCCTTTGTATAGGCACCGGAGTTTTGCGCGGTTCGCGCAAAAGCGCACATTTTCGCGCATTTGGATGTCCAAAGCGCATTTTAGGTTCCATCGAGAATGTTCACGATTTTGACCCATCGATAAGCTTAAAGTTAAAACTTACGATTTTATGCCCCAAATCGGCAGCATTTACAAGAAAATTCACGCAATATTGGTTCTAACTTCACTTATGTACATCAAAATACAAATAACGATCATTAAACCAAGCATAATGTGGGGAAATTTGCCCTTGCTTTCGACATTTCGATCGACGATTTGTGATGGTCGCCATCTTTATTTTTTATTTTTCCAGAAACTGGAAATGAACCGGAAGTCGTTCGTAATTGATTGACAGGCCATGGTTTTACCGATGTTTTTCTCGTGTTTTGCATTGATAACATGGGATCACGCATTTTAGCGCTTTTTGACCTATTTTTTGGCGCATTTTCGCGCATTTTGAAAAGTGGCCAGCGCATTTTGCCGTTTTAAATCGCGCAAAACTCCGGTGCCTATCCTTTGTATTTGGCATATTGATAAGCTTCAATAATTTGTAAATTCTTTGTCTTTGACTTTGACACGGTTCCTCTCTCCCGCACTCTTTCTCTCTAACCTCTTGATATGCATGCTTTTGGGTAGTCAACTACTCATAATGTCTTATCTTATATAAGGTACTAACTAGCCAGCCTCGGCAACCATGTACTTGTTACAACCTCATTCATCTAGGAGGGATAACTGAAAGACTTTACTGCAATGGTGTCTCTTAGCCTTTGGGTTCTAACATTAGCAAGAGATTCACAACTTGCATATCTCTGTGACATTCCAGTACTTGAAAAAAGTCGCTTCTTTCCACATTATAAAAACGATGTCAGAAAATTGATGCGATTTTTCATAGCGTATCAGGTTTGTCAAACCAGTTGATAAAGTGTGCATGGGTGAACTTGTATACCTGTAACAAACTGAGAGCAAAAAAAAGAAAACCACTGGGGATCAAATCTAATATGACATGGCTATTCTGTGTACCTGATGGTGATGTACTTGTTGTGTACTATCAGGAAGCCCCTCTCCATCATCTGGAGATCTCTGTATAGGTGTGCCACCTGGTGATGTCTGTCTGCCAGATCGAGATGGTCTCACTCTCTCTCCAGTCTCATGGTCACTCACCAGATCCAGGAAATCATTGTCATCATCATCTTCTGTGTAAATACAATACAATCAATTCAGATTTGATAAATATTTCATGAAATGGGAGTTTGTTGCTGAAATGAGATGTTCATACATTTCATCAATATTTCTCACTACAATACCATTCTTTATTGTGAAATTGTGTTGTGAGCCAAATCCTACTGTTAAGTTCAAATGACTATAAAAACAGAACCATTGACTGGGAAGGATTATCTGGATGGTTCAGTACAGAGTTGTAATGGAAGTTCTGTAAACATATTCAAGTATACACATTTTGTGGGGTCCTTATGTTTGTAACCCTTCATATAATTTTTGTTTCTTGTTTATAAGTAGTGACTGGATCAGAACATTTCTAGACATACTTCTAAAAACACTACCATTGTTGTAAAACCTTAAAAGACCCCTAGCAATGGTACTAATAACTACGTAAGTGTTTAGTGTTAGGGTATGAAGAGTAATCTGTAGTTACTCCAATGTTATAAATCACACACCTTCTCCTTCTTCCATGGGTTCTGGTTCAACCTCTGGTACAGGTGGTGGTGGCGGTGAGGCAGGTGGTGGCTCAGCTGGTTGCTGTAGATTCTGTTGTAATGATTGTCCTAAGATGTTATAGGATTGTGAAGGCCTGCTCATCCCCAGTAGAGCTCTGGCTGCAGAATGAGGATCTAACCAAACAACATTGCCTGCAATATACAAAATTAATATGCTCAGTAAACATGAGTAGAAATATTGATGTACATTATAATTATTTCATGACTCGTACCATTTAAAAAGCAACAAATGTAACACATTCGTTAAAAGTGTAGTGGTCTGCAGCAAATATCCATTTAGTAAGGGGTTTCTCTCATTTGTTTCTCATATGACAAGTGATCAGTTCATAGCAGAAAGGAGAAAAAAGAGGCTGCCAGACAAGACAAACAGACAAGAGAATGAGGGACAGAGAGAGAGAGAGAGGGAGGAAAGGGGAAGATAAAGGGCCTGAAGGGAGAGACGGTTCTGTCCTTTCTCTATTAATCCTTATCAAATGACAAAAGTTCCAATCAAATAATATGCTTATGTATGATTGTGACATTCATAGTCTACCAATGTCTGATTAAGGAAGACATTCAACTCATAATATTAGTGTCCACCCAGCTGCTTCCAATTAGCCATTCATAATGAAGCATCTAGACATTGATAGTGTCTGATGTTATCCTATAACGACATGTGACAATATGAATTACAACTCTTTATTTATAAGCCACTTGCTTCATGAATCAGTCAAGAAAATCGGCTACCGTCTTATGACAACCTAAGTAAGCTTATCAGTCTGCAACATTGCTATCACCAGTGATCCAAAGCATGTAACACGCAACGGCTGGGAAAATGGAAGCAAAAAGAAGCGGCGGTTTCTTGCTGGGATGTGTAAGGGGTTTGGCATCAACAGGTGTTCATATAAGCCACACCAATTGAGTTAGTAGAATTGGTACTTAAAGAGAGTTAATTCACAAAGCTCTGAATGAATTAAAAAGCTTTTATCTAAGTCATGAAACAGATGCAACATTGTTAAATCTGACATGCAAATGGGGATATAATGTAGCTTGGAGTTGGTTAGGGGGTCCTGGTAACACTTATAAGAAAACAGAGGCCCTTCCCAAAAGACTACGTAAGATTACTCTTATTTCTGTATTATACTAAATTCATAAGGATAATAGCAGGTTTTGTAAACATTACTAGAGTCAAATTGCATTCAGTTGACTTGAAGGCAACTTTGATGATATATACATCACTAGCCATGACTGGATGTTAGTAGCAACTTTTTATTAACATGCTGCATTTGTCAGTATATTATGTGCATTTATTACATATAAAATCCTTTTCAATCAAACATAATTTCAAATATAAGTCTTATGAAACTGGCGTCAGATGTAGGTACTTCCAATCACTATGATATGACCAACATGACCCAGTGTTGCTTGCCTGCGACATCTAGTTACTGTAATATGCTAACAGCACCTAACGTTTGAGTGTGTTCAAACCATATTACACGCAATGGGTGGGGCGATGGCCAAATTTCCTTGACATACAATACTCCTTGATTGAATTTGGCCAGATAAAAGGGCAGTACTGTTGAACTTCATGGACAGGTTTCATAATAGCCAAGATAAATCTACTTGTTGAGTTACAGAAATCATGGATGTGTAATTATAATGATCACAGGAAATGTGTCACAGAACCTACTCAACCCAGGTTATTTTGGAAGATTTAATAATAATAATAACAGGCTCTTATATAGCGCCCTTAACCCAGAGGGTCTCAAGGTGCTTAACAAACTAATAACAATTATAAAACAACAAGCAAAGATAAAACTGTTACAGAAAAATTGTACATTGATTTAGGAATTATTCGTTTAATGTCAAAGGTGTAGTAATAAATATGCATATTTTGACCGAGACCTACTAAACACAATACACAAGTTTCTATCTACTTTAAGGGCTATGTCTGTCGTTCTCCATCTTTTGAGAGAATGCTATAGTTACATAGAAAGACAAAAACTGGCAAACATTGCTTCAATTATTAAAACACAATCATGCAATTTAAACTATTTCTAATCAGTCAAATGGATAGTAATGAAATACAAAATCTACCAGCATTGAGACATTCAGACTGTCACAGGCAGCAACCATGCTGAGATTTTTACAATGAAATATACAAAATCTACATGTACCAGCATTGAGACATTCAGACTGTCACAGCAACCATGCTAAGATTTTGACAAAAATGAAACTATGAAGGATGTTAAGCTTTGTTAAGCTTAAGAAACCGATTTTCACCCATAACTAGACTTGGACGTTAACCAACATGTTCTACCAATGTTAATTACATAGGTCCCTTGAATATGAATAGGCATATATTACAATAATGATTTAATTAAGAGGATTTTTGAGGATTTTAACTTTTTATGAGTTGTGGATAAAAGGTAATGGACATCAAAGCAAGGGCTCAGATAAATATATGTTTAGAAAAAGCATTCTCAAAGCTAGCAGCACCTTTTTCATTTTATTTATTAAACTAGCTAACAAACCAATCAACAATGAACACTCTCAGTGGAGACTACATATGGCCAGAAAAAGTTTACAAAGTTCAAGCTTAAGCTGTCAAAGCCCCCATATGCCTATTATCAAACAAATTGGCACCTTAGTTATATCCGATAATCAGATTTACTTGAATAAAACCATTTTTTTCTCTCTTGATCTCAGGGTGTGAACTATTAAAAGAGTACAGCACACCATTTCTATGGGAATTGAACCATGTCTACTACTGTACTTACTGGATCAAACCAATATCTAATGCAATATATTTCTTCCAAAATCAAAACAATTTAAATTAACTAAGTCAATTTGACAAATGCAAAATATACTTGTGAAAAAGTGATAAGAGATGTGGTCCAAGCATATTACAAGTTAAGCTAACTGGCACCGACCATGCCTCAAATTGGAATATATTCACACCGACTCTCTAGGGGACTTTGTGGTTTTCTGTAACATACAAAACTATATACAAATTGTTTAAACATATATTTACCTATGTAAGTATCAGTGAGTCCCTTGACTATACAACAGGAAACTACCATTTCCACATAGTACAATAGCAATCGTGGTCTGGATTTGTGCTCTTTTCAGATGTGACAAATCCAGTCAAAATTTATTGAAAAGCTACAGATGTAAGCTTTCCATGATCAGATAAGCTTTATGCCTTACTGTGCTAAGAACGCAAGTGATTTAAGAAAGCCTGGCCGTCGCTGGATTGGGCAAGATTAAAGTAAATTGAGGGTTTTAATTCTTCAAAATTGGAGATTGGCATGTGTTTTATTCTCAGGTGCATTCGCCACGACTTGTCCCATTAGCTGTTTTCTCTGCACACTTGAATATTTGGTGAAATTATGAACCTTTTATATTTGAACTTAAAAGGTTTAAGTTGTACCCATGCTTTTGTAGTCAACTTGTCTTTGAACTTCCAAGCAGCCCGGCTACAAAGCTTTAAGGCTCACAAGGAAACATAAATCACCCAGTTGCACAATACGTTTAGCTTGCCTATCTCAACTCTTTTGAACTAGAGCCAAATGCTGCCAGCGCTTACTGCATCACTACTTGCCTAGACTTTACCGTAATTCCTTCATGAGTTGATCACATGCCCTTGCCTCTCTTTCAAGCCAAGTTGGCAAACAATTTATTACTCAACTCTCAGGATGGCATATAATTTTATAGCTACCTGCCTGAAGATCACTGATAACAAGATTTCATTGTTTAAGATATTTCAGCGGTTCTTTTTTTTATTGAGTTTACTATGAACTAACAACACACTACATCCCCATTGATCACTGCTACTGTTGCAATCCTGCTTCTCATATCATTATTTTGAATGTGATTCCAAACCACATGGTAGCGAGATCACTGCTCAATTCTACCAAACACTTCAGAGAGACATGAAATGGCATTGTTTCCCAGTATAAAGTGTTACTGTTGGTTTGAATTTTAATTGTTTCACCCATTTTCTTTCTTTGAGCCTTTCTTTTAAACTTATATTTTAAAATTGACTTCGTCAATGTCTGGTGGTTGTTGTTCACAATTATGCTTTATACAAAAAAAATATATCATCTGATTATCGTTTTGCCGACAAATGGTATACAGATATTGAATGTTTCTGAGTACAATGGTAAGCATATTTTCATGAGGTGAAATATGGACTGTTCCATTCAACGAAGCTTCAGTTCATAAGTCACTGCATAAAAATATTGTTTCCATTGAAAGAATAAAAACATTCAATATTTGTTTTATATAACTCATATATAAATTCTTTTTCTACCACTTAATTAAGCACCAATTTACTACTTTTAAATCAGGTCACTAAAGAGAATTTTCAATAGAATAATTTAGTGAACCCATTAAGGTGCAAGTCCTATATCCCATGTGCACTTTTCTTAGGGTTACACTCTCTGATCCCTGTGCATAAATTTGAATGCAGCAAGAAGTCCAACATTAAGTGTGGATATGAAAATATCACCTTTGCAGTGACACCCCTGGAATGGGGCTCCATGGGATACAGGGAAAAAGAAAGGCCTCTTGACAAATTGCACTCTTCGCATTATCCAACCTAGCCTATTCACAGTTGCAGCCAGTCCTCTAGTCGTCACAATTCCCTGCAATGATTGTTTTATGAACCCCCAATTTCCTCTGTACAGCTGGATGTAATTGCACTGTCAAACCATACCTTACAACATCCCTTCCTATCACCCAGTCATACATGATCATGGAGACAGGCCTAGCTGCCTGCCCAAATTTGATCATAACCTACTAAATCACATACATATGGTAATCCTTAATATCATGTTGTCATTTATCAAGCCAAATATTGGGGTAAATTTGGGCCTGAAATGGCAAAGGTTATGCTTGAAACATTAATGCACAACATACAGCATGTTTATACTGAACACCTCGCATACCATGCTTTCACTTTCACCTTCATCGGGTCGTTTCTACTGCAATGTAAATGCAGGGTAACAATTCACTACCCACATATTTAGTGGGGAGGGCGAAAGTCTAGAAAATGGTTTTTGTGACCTTCAAGGTCAGATTTTGAATGCTAACTTCCGGTGTCACCCGCAAAATCGTCACCGTCATCGTTTCTACTGAGAATGTTATAGTGTATTCACCACTATTAACACCTGAATAGGTGGTTGATGGATTCACTTGCATTCATCTTCACCTAATCTGTTTCTGCTGGGGCCGTTACCGCGTATTGCTCGCATCGCCCCGAATTCACTGGAATTCACCGGAACCGTTTGCTCAGTAGAAACACACTGATACTTGGTATGTAAGAAATGTAGTGACATTAGAAAGCACTGTATGCTGTTATATCTATGGAATCAAACTGAAATAATTGCGTGGATATTTAGGGTTTTAAATATTGGCTTCTTTACATTGAGTTCAATGTCCAGCTACATCAATTACCTCTGGGTTTGTATCAACTTACTCTTCAGCAGAGTGCAATTATCAAATAATGTAATCGGCTCAAATTTAAAATCAAGAACATTTTGATGACAGATTCCACACTTGGCCTAAATCCTCTTATTTATGTGTTAAATGTTCTTGCCACTGATGACAGATATTTACTTATTGTTTCAGACTGTATTGTGCTGTCTGAGCCTTAAAACCCATCCTGGTCAATCCCAAGCGGCTGGCCGTTATCAAAATAACCTGACTGCTGGATGGGAATTTGTTCAGCTAGTTTCTTTAACACTTCACAAATATCATAAATATGACAATATAGCCACTTTTCTAATGGTCAAGTATTTCAGTCGATCATCACATAGAGCTTCATACCAATGCTTGATTAAAATAACAATTAGGAAACAAGCTTCTGTGACAGTCAAGATTGATATTTTCTCTCTCTTTTCCAAAATACTGACAGAAAAATTGTTCACAAGATTTGTAAATTATGACCTTCTTTTCCTTGCTCTTTGTCTTCCAATTGGGTTCTTTCCATATATGCCAGCATGCTAATAAGCTTTTTAGCATGGCTTGAGCAGTTTGTTTGAGCCTGGTTCCATCAGAATACAAGAGTGTCTCTGCAAGGAGCGACCCCTTAAGGCCAGAGTAATGGAAGACACATTCGTCCACGACCGAATTTGAGATTTTTTGATATTTATCGACACTAAGATGTATTCTTTCACTTGAAACTGATAAAATACAACTTGCTAATATTTATTCGTATTTTTGCTTGATTTATTTCACTCCTTTCAACTCTAAAAAGTCACATGGCTCAAGACAGCTTAGTAAATTGGCGGAAATAATGAGTCAGAAATGCTTGAATGCGAAATATTGTGATTACGCTGCGTTTTGCGTCAGCGTGACGCTGGCGCAACTCTGCGCGTATGTCCAACGCAGTCAAGGCGCATTCGGTATGTTGTTAACGCCAGCAAATGTGGTGTAAACAAAACAAAAATTTGCAGTCAAAATGCCACTTAGATTTTTTAATTATTTTGAATTTTGGCGCACTGAAAGCAGACATGATAGATTCATTGGTGCAAAAAGATGCATATTTAGACCATGCACCAGATACAGCTTTTACAAGTGTGAAAGTCTTACCGTTTTAAAATTTAAGGACGTTTTGTGCATAATTTTGACATTTTTTTACTAAAACGTCGATTTCTCAGAGTTCACTTTTGACAATATTGCGATTTTTGTGACAAAATAACTCGAAAAATATGCAAGCAAAGGGTAAACTTTTTGCACTATCCTTTAGAGTACATCAAAGTCTAGGGAAGGTTTTTTCATTTTTTCAAAATATTAGTTCTAAACAAAAATATACACCATTATGTGCAATTTTTAGCTTAACAGAGTGACAAAATGGCTTTTTTCACATGTTTTTTTCAATATTTCGAAAAAAGAGACAAATTAAAAAAAAAAAAAAAAAAACCTTCCCTAAGTTCATGTCTCTTCTTCATGAAAAGCTAACTGATTTTTTTTTACTCCGAACAGATTTTTTTCTAAGTTGTCACAAAAAAATTGGGGTAAAAAAGTGAATTTTTGTGATTTTTTCAAAAACTTGACATTTTTGAACTAATCTGACGTCACCATGGGATTCCTTGACTCATTTCCTTTCCAAAAATGTATAGTTTTATATACTTTGGACATACAATTCAGAAATAATGAAGCTCGAAAAGGTCCATGTTCTCTCCCATTACTCTGCCCTTAAACAAACTAACACCGAGTTCAGTAAGTAGTACAATGTTTATAGGTGTTCTTCCATTCCTAAACTTTTTTCTGCTTAAATACTTAGCTTTGTTCTGTATTTTGTATTCCCCTGACAAATTGTTGCAGTGGAACATCAATGCAGCAGCAAGCAAAACTTCTGCAAGAAATCGGATTCTATACCCAACTCAAGTCATGTGATTATTTTGGACTTCAAATATCAATCAATTCTACATTACAATGATATCTGCAGTGAAATAGATTTCATGGTTTAAACATAATGCTTGTCTTGACAGATAACATGAATGAAACCATGCACATGATTTTGCCTGCATTTGATAGATTGATGAGCAGACTACTGAAAGATTGATGGGCAGATTCTTATTGTCTAACTCTACTAACCCATCCTGTCTTATCCCTGGTGTACATGAACACCACTTCCACAACCTCAATCCTCACGCTAAGTTCCTCGATCATTTGTCTCTTTATCTGAAAACAAACTGTCCCTTTGGTTTCTGGACATGAAATTGAATATCTAGGTAGTGGCAAAGTTCAATTTGAAACATATCATCCCTGAACTGTGAATTTGAGGATGAGATAAGATAGCTTCAAGTTTCAAAATAAAATAGGAAACACAAAGGGTGTTACTAGAATAAATATATAAAATAGCCCTGAAATAAGTTTGCACTTTACTTGAAACTGAGCAAAAAGTGTCTAGACTGAGAAGATTTATTGCGACCTGTTGTGTGTCCCTCTTGGCAGTTCGCACCTCTCAGCTTTCCCTTTTCCCATTACAGCAATAAACTATATCAAAAAAGGGTGTAATTGTTTATAATTTTGTTTTTAAATTCATATGGCCCTAGTGTACGCATTTATATAGGTGCTGCGAGTTAAGAGGCATCATTTCTGGAATATAACATGTTAAGGATGTTTCCATATTCGTAATCATTACCAGGTATGTATTTACTCTAAATGTCCTGAGAGACGGCTTGTTGTCCAGACACTCAGTGATTGGTCAGTTGTAACAATCATAACTAATAAACAATTAACAACACAGATTCATATGGCCCTAGTGTACGCATTTATATAGGTGCTGCGAGTTTAGAGGCATCATTTCTGGAATATAACATGTTAAGGATGTTTCCATATTCGTAATCATTACCAGGTATGTATATACTCTATATGCCCTGAGAGACGACTTGTGTCCAACACTCAGTGATTGGTCAGTTGTAACTTTAACAATCATAACTAATAAACAATATAGAGGCAAACTTTGATGTGAACTTTTCAACTGCAGTTTCAAACACCGATAAGATCTTCTATTGTTTAAAGTTCTGGTGATACTGATCAAGACAAAAAAAATGAGAATGGTACCAATCAAAATAATCTTAAAATGGTAATTTTTACTACTTTCAATATTTTAATACTTATTTTTAGTTATTAGCTTTGTTGCACCAAAAAAAAATCAATAACCCTTATATGTAAGAAACTGAAAATAAAATATTCCTAACAAAAAGAAGTGATTCAAATTTCTTCAACCTATTTGAAATATAAGGTGGCCAAACAGGACTCAAATCATTACAATGTCACACATCCATCAACCTTTATGACCACTTTTCCTCCAGTCACAAAGAAATCTATGTACGATGTATCAATGTAGATAAGCACCTTAAAATATCGCATTGAGGCATGCATGCATGGTCTCTCTACAAAGTTTAATCTGATATCATAAATACTGTATAGTCAGTTTCCTTCTCTGCAATACGACTTAAGACTAAAGGAAAAATCTGCCTACCATCACACGGTGATGAGAGAGTGGGATTTACTCCTTGGCAGTCAACTTTTTTTAGTAAGTAGGCCAAATTATACACTTTATAATAGTATAAATCATACCAGCAGTTATGGAAACTATTCCAAGGGAAATTACACACCTAGCATTAAAATAAAATAGGAAGGAAATTACTTGGCTCATTGGGCATGACTCTCACCAGATTTGTTGACAAAAAATGACAAAAATTAAATTTTAACTACCCAAAAATGGTTTCACAGGCTAGATTTTGATTTTTTCCCTAATACGATGTCGGATATTCAAGGCGACAGGAGTGTTATTAATTCTAAGTTTCCAGACTAGAAACAAATTTCTGTCACGGATTTGATACATTCATGTGTAAGATTGTTATGCAGATTATTAAGAATTTGTATCAGCAAGTTCAGACTCTAAAAAGACCCATGCGTAACATAACGATAAATCCACCATATTGGAATGTCACGCTTAGGGACCGAAATAGTGTAGTGTACATGTACATTTATCAGCAATAAGCAGAAATCAAGTGGTAATTGACATCTTTTAAAGGGGGACTCCGGCAATCATAACATTATGCCTTATATGTTAGAAAAATAATTATCAAGCACGAATCACATTGTTTTATTTAAAGCAAACTCATATTGACCATAAAAACGAATAAAAACAGTCGGCTCTCAACACGCGATATTCAAAATTCCCGCGCCGAAATTGTCCAAGTGCAATGACGTAATGGTTATTTGTGTTCAATTGTCGTCAGCCTTCATTGTATTACTGGGACGTCATTGCACTCGGCGCCCGGGAATTTTGAATATCGCGTGTTGAGAAACGGAGGTTTTTATTCGTTTTTATGGTCACTATGAGTTTGTTTTAAATAAAACCATGTGATTCGTGCTTGATAATTATTTTTCTAACATATATGAATAATGTTGTGATTGCCGGAGACTTCCTTTAAGCTTGGGAGTTACAATGATCAGTGCATGCAGCGCTTAGCATGTCATCCCTGCAACACAATACACTACTACTAACTACCACTAACCATCACCAACAAACCCACAGTCAAGATGTTCAACTCTTCACTCACCCAAGACAAGACCACTGCCACCAGGAGGCAAGCAGAGCTGTACATAGGCTCAACTTCTACGGCAGATGTCGCACCCTACATCTAAGTCAGCACCAGTCTTTTTACTCAAGTGCACTTCAACTTTATTTAATTTTCTTTGTTGGTGGCGGGCGTAAGGATTTTTGATGCTTATTTCTGCTGTAGGCACCACTTAGCAAGATACCAGTGAATATTGGTCTACCATGAATCACCATAAAAGTAGAAGGACACTTCTACTTTTCTTTGGTTGGATTCTTTAATATAACCACTTTGGTAGATCCAAAAAAAATAACAGGTACCGCATTTAAAAATACACTCTAGCAATGACCAGACCAAAATGGTCTGAACATAATTGTCCAATGAGGATTTTTGGAACAAGCATGCTTACCCCAACACAAACAGACACTGCACTGGTCCTGGCAATGGAAACATTGTTATTCTTGCTCATCATCAAAAACAATGTTTATACATAAAATGTCACTGTTCTGTCAAAACCTCGTAACTCCAATTTTTTTGAAAATTAATTTTTGTATTCATTTTGTTTTTTCTTCCTCCTGCAAAGTTTTGTTTTTTGAGTTACTTGGTTTGACAAAACAGCAACGATAAATGGAAAGGGTATTTCCTCTTGGTCACTACCTTAAACTTAGGTCTGATATAAGAATGAATTTGCAGTTATGAATTAAGTGGTATATTTGCTAGCATGATTAGGTCTTGAGCCTAATGTAACTTGTAATGACCCTGCTTAAGGATAAAATAGTTAAATATTCAACCTATCACTTCACACTTTGATTCAACCAATGAATCAGTATCACCCAAAAAATTAATTAACCAAAATCAACTTAAATCACGCCTCTTATAGGATGAATTGAACACGCACAAAGTCATTGTATATTGAATCAGTTTCCATGGAGCACGAAATGACCAAATCTCCAATACAAGAGCCTGTCTCTCATCTGCAGGATGCTTAGCTAAGTACTTGTTGATACAGTCAGATTCATCAGCTCATTCGTGTCCTTAAAAGTGGGCTTCTATCAAATACTCATATGGCCCTATTGCAGCCACAGTTCAGTTGCCTTCACTTTGAACAGTATGGGTTAAAGAACTTAAACCTCTGGTGAATTAAACAAAATTGAACTCATTCTCAAGACCACTGTTCAAGATATCTCACAAGGTTGTATCATAGATTTAAACTGTGCCTGGGAAGACAGGCATATGAGTGGCTTCCATTGACAGGATGCTGTAGCTATGGCACTTGTTGACAAGCATGGATAGACTTTATGCTTAAAACACAGCTTTCAGGACACTGACCTCAAATCGCATTCAGAGGTGTTAATCCAGGGTGGTGCCAGAGCTCCACCAGGAGGAATGATGGGAAATGGAACACGACAGCTGCTGAGGTTTCTTACTGCGTACACTCAAATGCAAACAGTCACTTTGGTTGATTACAAGGATTAGTCTTTATTAGCTACAGAGTTTGCAAGGTTCAGAAATATCACTAAGATGATAAGCTTAAGCATAAACTAACTTATATAGCTCTATATTTCCCCATGCGACTCAAGTAGCTAGTCAATTTACCACTATTGCTACAGACAAAGTTGAGTTTACGAAGTTGAGTTTACAAAGAAGAACTCAGCAGTAACCACAATTATACCTTAGGCAAGGGATCCCCAAAATTGTTTTCCAAATATTACTTTGTTGCAGTACGATGGTACCCTGCACTATGATGCATGGTGATGAGAGACAAAAGCTGCAGAGAACAGATACAAATTCTTCTTTCTTCAATTATGCATTGTCCTCTCTTTATTCATTTCTTTATTTTTATTTCCTCCTGTTTGTGAAGCCCTGTCATACGCAGTTCAATTAACCATTAATTTCATCTACTTTTGGTCAACAACTCATCAAGTCCTGTCACTTACAAGGCTTTTATTCTTAATGTTTTAATCTTGAAGTTGTGCATTCATTTGCAAAGCCTGTGATGATAATATAAATTCTGGGAAAAAAACGTTAACTTAATGTACCATTTAAATTTGAGAGAGTAGCGTAATTCCCATGACAGGCTGCAAAGAGCTGAATTTAGTGTATTACCAGCACAAAATATCATCAGTAGAAATCCTAGACTTTTTATTTTTAGTTGACACTTTAACAACCAGTCTCGATTTCTATCATTGCTAATAAGCCTTTCCATCTAAACCCATTTAGTTCAATCCTAAATGCGATGTTAAAATCCAAAAAAAAAAAAAAAAATCATTTGCTTGTCTCTCAACTGCAGACTCCATGTTAGTTAACTGCTTTACAGATCCACTGATAATCATATCAACAAGAAGGGGGAGGGTGGTAATTCTACTGTCATCTCAAATTACAAGTGTAAAAATCAAGACTTCAAACACACACCAACCCTAAGCGAACTGTCCTGGCAATTACCAGCATGCACGCAAACATTGTAAAACCTCAATTTGTATGACCACTGCAATGAATGTCGCCAGGAAAGTGACGGAAACTGATTTTTACGGCCACTGACCAGCCTGAGGTGTTAATCTCACACTGTGAAATCAGATCTGCAGGAAATGGGCTATGACAAGTGTACCCTATGACCTTACTTGATAAATGATAGAAACAAATTTGATTTGTGACCTGACTGCCCTATCAAAAGCAGAGTTGATATGACCATAGACCTTGGGTGGGATACCCTGCAACAGCCATGTAAAACAACACAACTATACCTTGTTTAACCTCGAGTTTGGTAGTGGCGTAGGTAAGCATTTGCTCAAAACGCCAATCGTGTGTGCTAACTAAATCGTCAGAGCATATATACACACCCCTACGAGGTCGCAAGCTTGCGGCAGAACCAAGTAAAGGGATTGATGTCACTACCAAACTCAAATTGAAACAAAGTATAACACTGATGAAGTAACTATGGGCAAATTGGCGAACAAAAAAGCACAACAAGAAATTCAAAACTGGCAAAGCACACCAACTCAACCAACCTATTACTTTCGCCAAGATTCGCAACATTTAAAGACTGAAACAGGTTCCCACATCCTATAGTCACATCTGTTACTACTAATGCTTTCAAAGACAGGCGGTTGATTTTATCAGTCAAAAGAACCAAACCAATACATTCCAAATTAATTACTGACCACTCAGACTCCTTCAGTGGCTCCACATGTCACTACAGCAACATGCAGCCACTTATGTAATTAAGATCATCATCTACGTTAGAAAATATAAGAGAATTTTGTCTAGCATGTAATTGCCTTTGTTGTGACCTCAAAAATCATACCTGAAAGCGTACGGATAAACTGATTTGTTTACTTGCACAAAAGTAATAACTTAATTTGTCCTTTTGCAAATTCAACCCAAGTATCATGTTCCAAGGCACATTTTGTAGAACAAAAATGCTGTGAACTGTATTTGTGCGTTTCTTATTGGCAAAACATGTAAATGAGCAAATACTTCTGAGATACTTTGATCAAGGTAATGTAAATTGACACCCCTCATTTATTGATCAATGTGAAAACCCTGGCATTTAGCTCATGCACACCTAGTAGTACCAAAACCAAAAGACTGATGTACAGTGTCCTAAAAATAGAGCTAATTGAATTATATGGTTGGATAACATTGAATCTCCTGACATGTTTACTTAGTACAGAGCAGTACAACAGTCCAATAATGTACTCATTATAAATGGGTTTCAATGCATGTGTCTGAACAGCTATAAGAAGATATCAATACACAACAAGTACTATCTGGCCTCATACTAACATCAGACATTGGTGAATGAATTGTCTTATATGAGTATAATATGCCACAGATAATTTTTAAATCAATAAAAACATTGACAAAATAATGTCTCAAATGCTGACAGTGCTAGGCAAGGCAATGGGTAATCCATTTGAAATCGACCATACCCCCTGGTGAAGATTTAACAGAGGGAGTATGTTTTTCAAATGGAATTGAGAAAGGTTAATTATTTTGACACCCATACTCCCCCTGTATATGGCTTTACCTATATCTTCCCAACTGGAGTGAGTATTTCAAATGGAAGTTTCCTAATTTTCGATTCTCTTTGAAACCCATACTCCCTGTGGGGAAGACTTGAGCTAAATTTTCCACAGATGGAGTGTGGGTTTCAAATAAAATAATCCAATATGTGGGTGAGACTTCACCTATTGACCTACTTGTGTCTCCTCATTCTCTTCATAAATTAAGCCAAAGCTTAATCTGCACTCATCAGACATGTACGTCAAAGTTGTTTAGGGGGTTGCTGGAGCCACCATGATGGTCAATTAGGCTCAGTGTTCCCTATATAGTTTAGATTCAAGGTTATTATGGGTCAAGTACAAGCTGATCATTTCCTAATTTAATCGGTCTTGATGTAGAAGTTTATTCTTCTTTTATTAAAAGATCCATAAAACATCAGAATTCAAACAAATCTTGGCAGGCAGATTTATTTAGAGAATAAACGATAGGATTTTTTGTTTTCGCTATCCTCTACCGGGTGATAGACGCCAGGCAGGTCCAATATTTTGAGTAGTGGATTCCGGCGCCGCCGGCATGCACTACGATATTACTATCATTCATTCTCATTCTTAGTCAGTTAAATAACTAAACCCTGTTTTATTTAGCAAAAATTAAGTTACCGTTATGAAAATTCCCCTCTTTTCGAATTGAATAAAGCTTATTTACTTTTCTGTTACGTGTAGTGCAATCTCATTCAGGTATTATTATAAAATGTGCTACATGCTTGTGCTTCGACAAGCGTCTTCCGCGATGACACGGTTGCTGCCGTCAACCGTGTGATAGACGGCATACAGAAACCAACGAAATTCAGCTCTAATATATGCAACAGGTGCAAGTACATTGTATAAGGCACATTCAATGTCCCCTGAAATGTACACAAAAGGACCTGTCAATTCTCAATTTCACAAAAGGAGCTGCAAAATATATTGTGCCTAGACATATAGTGTATCTCTTCTCAAATTGAGAGTAACTAACCCAATTCCACAGGGTGCATACACACGTGTAGAAGGGTAGTTTGTCTGTACGCTGGCAACGAAACTGCGTAAAAGCGCTGATGGCACTCTCCGCTTGAGGCAAGACACAGTATATTTCGTTTTGCACAATTGTGTGATGTTTTATGCATCCAAGTCCATCAATAGTAAGGTGTCTGGAACCTAACATAGCAGTTACAAAATACATCACAAACACCACTGATATGTTATGCAACACCTTTGAACCAAACCATTGACATTTATGTGAACAATGCGTACACATGTCTATATCATTTCTTGATTGGACACTAAAGAAGACTCCCATCCTTTACCAGATCTTATTTCCATCCAATATTACTTCATCAATGATGTTTCAATCTCCTTCAGACATCAAATAAAATGCAACCAATACTAATTACAAATCAGATAGCAACATTCAGTGAAAGACAAATGTGCCATCCAGTACAGGAAAAGGCCATAGGGGTTTCCTAGCTAATAAGTCACTGACTTATCCATAAGTTCATTTCAGTCAGAAAGCAGGCCAGTTGGCCGGTTGGGTTAACCATGCACTGTGTAACCCGGACTGAATGAACCTGCCCTATATTATAATGTCTTGTTTTCATAATATTACAATAATGATCCTTACATACAGTGCCATGAGGTGATAACCTTCTTTATATCTGTGCACATGTAAATGATTTACAATGGCTAATATTCATATGACATTTCAGTTATATTCACACATTATAGTGGCATACATATATTGAAATATTTAACTAATGGCAATTAATTTCCAAAAGTTTAAACTGACTTTCAGCACAAAAATTCACTAACCTTGAATTTTCGATGTGTGACACACATCTTCATCAGAAGAAGTCCTAGATGTTGTGTTGGACTTGCCCTTTTGTTGATCATTTGTGATGAAGATGTGTGTCACACATCGAAAATTCAAGGTTAGTTGAATTTTTGTGCTGAAAGTCAGTTTAAACTTTTGGAAATTGTTTATTACCAGCACGTATGAACTTACATTCGAGTAATGGCAATTAGTAATGTAACAAGATCAACAGGGTAAATACGGACATAGAAAGTAAGCAAAACAAAACAAAATTCATGCATTTTGCAAACTCTGTATCTGCAAATAAAGTCTTTCTTATATGGGCAGAGCAATGTTACCCTATCAATGAGATAGCAACAGCAAATCACAGAGACCAATCACGACATATTTGTGTATCTTGTATAACATGCCATACAATAAAAACCACTATTTGGGTAGCAACTTGAGAAAGTTCTATGCTGAATAACCTTTACACAATGAAGTTTAGCAGCTAATTTCAGAGATACATAAGATTTCTCATTGAGTGATTTTGTAGTAATGGTGGGTTTCAGACAATTTCAATGTTCACTCCAAAGATCCAAGTACACAGTGCAATCTTTGTAACAGGCTACATTTGCATAGTTCTACCATTCAAAACCTTGAGTGGATATTCTAACCTATATCTAACAAAATCAAAACACCTTGTAAATGGCTCCCACCAATTCTCAGAAGCTATACTGATATATATAATATGTTGAATTTTGATGCATCATTTAATCAGGTTTGAAGCATTATGATAATGTTACAGGTATATTTTGGCCATATACATATACTTTGTGGCTTATGCATCAAAACATTTAAACATTATTTCACCTCAAGTTTGCCCTGAATTGCCCACTAAACCATCTTGCATAGCGTATAAACATCTACATGGGCAGTTTGTCAAATGCAATCTCTGTACAGTGTTTTCAGTATATCAGCACTGCAACATATGTCATATCACTGCTAAATAATTTACAGGTATAGATTTTAGCCATGTTCAAGAGGCGTGGCTTATGCACTAAGCTAAACTTTGTTTCGGTCCCCAAAGCTATAAATATTTCAAATATTGCACAAAATGCCTCGAGCTGTATAGGACTGATGTCGCTACCTAACTTGAGCCGAAACAAAGTTTAAGTTAGAAAATACTTTACAATACAATCTCATCCCAAGTTGAGAGTGTTATCAGTGCGTTTATGCAACTACGTCACCAGTGTATGGCAAACAGCTCTGTATGTATATGCTCTGTGGAATTGCAAACTACACACATGGCATTATTCTCAACATGAGATGAGTTGCACTACAGTAATTCTTACTCCTTGTTCACAAATGGTATATACATAAGATACATTCCCTACACTATTTCAAGAAAGTCAACTTCGGAACCAAAGTGTACAAAACTACAAGGAATCACAAAAATTACTAACTTCATATGCATGCAGCATGCATTTTTCATCAATGTCCAGTGTCTCCAAATAGATGCATGTCCGAGTGTGATGTACCTGTACATGGTACATTACAAACCCTGCTGTGGGCGCAAAAGGTCAAATACGACCCGGTACAATGTACATCACACTCTCTGCAACAAAATACCAATTATCTTTGTATATACTCACACGAGGAATCATTGATCCATTCGATAAACGAAGGATCATACTCCTTGAAGTAGCTGAACACATCCTGAGTACTCATGTCATCTACACCGTTAATAAACAACGCTTCTGGACGAATCTCTTCACCATCTACAAAACAAATAATTAAGACCAATTTGTGTTAGAACAATACTACAGTATACAAGTTTGAAAATTTGAGTAATTTTTACACAACGCTTATCCAACTATGAATGATTCACTTGTTGGGTAAAATCTTTTATGTCATTTTCAATGGAATGTTTTCCCTAACAGTTGAATTATTTATAGTTGGCCAAAAATTGGGTAAAATGTTCCGTATTGTAACAGTGTATGTGCATCTCTTTAGTTATGTACATTCCTCAAACTAATTGCTGATGTACACTACGTCCTTAACAACCTTGTCACAAAGAAGGTTGACCAACACATATAGACCAAACCAGCAGCACACTACACCTTGTCATAAAGAGTGCTTGATTAATATACATACGCATCACATTATTCATCTATTTTGTTTCTGTGGTGGAATAAATTTGCCATATTGTGCTATGCCTTATTCATTCCTTGAGCATATAGCATTGATTTATTCCACCAAAACAGTTTTGAATACATCAGGAGACCAAGTTTTCATCTGCAGGTATGCAATGTGCTTATCTACAATACATATCTATCATAAACTGATGCAATCAGCTGGTTTGGGGCTTGCATTAATATTGATAATCTAATACGTACTATGTGTAATACCTTGAACGATATGGATATGGCCTATAGATGTTGGACTGAGATGTTGATATGCCTAATGCTCTAGTCCTGCAATGGGAGTACATTGCACAAGGATCAACATTCAGTACATTCAGTGCAATTTTTCCTATTTTCAAGCAACAAGTAACATAAAATCAAATCAGTAAGCTTACACAAAAGTAATCTGCCAATATAATTTCCTAAGGCCAGTTGTAATATAAATCCTGATCAAGAAAATCGCCACTTCCACTTGTACATGTAATGGTATTTCCTTTCCTCCAAGTTATCAGCTAAAACTGGCATCCAAAAAAAATTGGAAGTCTGACCTGCTTTGTCGCTCAGCACTGGTGGGGCAGGATATCACACCATAACAATGGCAACATGCTCCTACGAGTGTTTAAGCACATACTCTTTCTCTTCTCTGTAATACTACATCCAGTCTTGGTTTAGTCACCCCAAACTTCTCCACCAATTAGAAATGCCAACACACTTCAGTGGTGACTTCAAGCGACCAATCAGCTTTTAATATTTCAAGGCAGACAAAATTTCCAACAACAGATATACCTTTGTGAAGCTTTCTAAAGTCGAGTTTCCTTTCAACATGAATGATCTTGCAGTGACTGAATGAGTTGGGAGCTGGCGGAAGGAAGCAACTCATAGTCGCAGCTTATCCCTAGAAGCTCCTTCAAACCGTGGATATAATTGGCCCTGATTTTGCCGATTCCTGTCTGGTAATTGTCTCTACACATATGCTAAGTTTATCTACAGGGAACTCACAGTAGATGAAATGATTTAGCGCAGATAATTTAGATATTCTTCATTCAATTTGAATCTAATCAAGTATGTGTTATCCATGAAAGCACACTTCATCTGTTATGTGTTCAACACTTAAAATTAAACACACATTCACCATATTGTTATGCCAAGAATCAGACAATCTGCTATTTGCTGTGATTTTAGACAAATGCTGTATTATGAAAATAAATCACCCTGCATAAAGCATATAATCACCCTGCACAAAGCATATATTGTATATTGATGTTTTTCTGGAGAGGAATGCAAATAATTTAAACAAATACCGATATCAATATTTTTTTTATGTCGATCATATCTAGGCATTAACAGCTGAAATCTAGGAGATAACGCTGACGGAACTTTGGCCAGGCACAAGTGACCTGGTGAAAGGGGGTCGCTGTAGATACCTGGTTGGGGTATTTTTACAGGACAGACAAGTGTAGCCGACAATCGGGCGTTACCCTGATCGGAACCAACTGTAACAAGGTCTTTTATCATGGATCATCTGCCCTGCCATTACAAGATGAACCACGGGGAGAGCGGATATTTTTTTGTTTTTAGTCCTGTAGGGAATTGAACCCGGGATCTCTTGCACCAAAGGCAAAGACCTTAACCAGTGTGTCACGCTGCTCCCTGAACTCAAACTAAGATTCTTGTCATTTGATTGGTCCAATTGTCATGAATTATTAAACCACAATCTGATCTTCTAGACTTCCTTTTATCAGTGGCAAACTTTCACATGTAATTGATTTACACTGATTATTTTTGCCTTGAAAAATGTACAATAGCACTCTACACAAATGCATTTTTATTTTTCTAACATACGCCATGATCCAAGAGTGATTTAATAATGTTGAATACACCCTGACCATGTGTAGCGTAGAAATGAGACTATACATACTGTTATATAAATGACAAGCAATCAAGTACAGTGATCATTTGGACTTGCCAATTAAAGTTATGGGTATATGCAGGCCTTGCCGTTTGAGGCGAGCGACCACTCGCTCAAACTCCATTTCTAGCGAGGGATTTTCCACTCGCCATAGACACTATATATCGCTCGCTGCGAATCACCCAAAATCAGCCATCGAATCAGCCAATTCAGCATTTAAATGATTCTGTGCCCTCTCTAACATGTCTAAGCGAAGAAAGTGGCACGTATTTCAACATTAATACCGTTTTAAGACCAAAGCTCTACTTCATTATACATATACCCAAATTAGTGGCATTTGTGCAATTTCGACCACTCATCTAGCATCATGCTAGCGAGTGATTAACCACTCACCATTAAAATCTAGACGGCAAGGCCTGTATATGGGTTCTGCTTCTAATTATTTTGTTGTCTGGGTGAATTATAAACTTATGTGTGAGAAAAAGAATTTGCATTTGAGTTAAATAAAACAAATATTGAATGTTATATTTGTACAATGATAGAATGCTCTCATTTAGTCAATACCTCAGGGATGAGGATGAACGTTACAAAGTCTAAAAAACCCTGACAATTATTTTTAAAAAACCTTGAAAAACAGTGTGAAATTGGCCAACAAATTAACCAAAATGACCTGAAAATAAATGCACCTGCATAAAATTTGAGCAACAAAAAACCTTGAAAATTCTCATATCTCATTGCTCAAATTCTGGATGGAAGGTGATACAGAACTGCTACTCATTGCCTTTTATCTATTTTCAATACAGCTATGATATACATGCATATATAAATATTACTTTGTCATGCCCCTTTTGTAATTTATTAAACAGAACATCGTGCATATGGATTACCAATAGTAGATCCTGGACAGAGCAATACTGATGAGATGTCTTCCCTGAGAGCTTCGGATGCTGACGCTCCTGATGATGATGCCCCTGATGATGCACCTCCGGCTGGTGGAGGCTTGATGCCAAATACACCAAATCTCTTAGCTCTCTTTATTCTTCTTGCTTTTGATTCCTGTAACAAAAATGAAAAAAATAGTTTTTGATATTAGATAATGACAATAATGACACACTCACTGATCAAAATCATGGTCATTTAACCCTAACAAGCCCAAAAACCACAAAAAGCTACAACAGCAAGCAACTGCAAAAGCAAGTATCCCAAGTGATGTGATTGCATTATCGTGCGAAAGCACATCTGGGTACGGAAAGATTGGCCGTCCAAGGTAATCTCCAATGGCACGCTATGGCTGTTTGTGTGTCTAGCACCTGAGGAGTCAGGGATTCAAAACCAGACCAGAGAAAATGAAAATTCACTTCAACTTCTTCCATTCCACCAAACAGCCTCAGTGGAGTAAGGGTTCATACCAAGCCGTACTAGATTATTATGGTGAGCACCTGGAGTGTACAAGATTTGTGATGTTGATTTAACTCAATCTTAGAAACTAGATAAAATAATGTGGATTGTTTAACCAAATCCTTGAATTCAACATTTATACCTAGTTTGAAATAGTTAACATTGAGCAATGTTTCATCTGGCAAAACTGAATATTCCATAAATCAAAAATTGAGTGGTGTATTTTTCTGACATTGAGAGTAGGATCACTTTTCTTCTTGCTTTAAACCATACAATTGTGTCTGTCTGTACACAATTACCTTGGGAACAATGCAATTTATTTATTCAATCCAAGTAAAGCTTATTTTGAAACATGTTTAGTTCAAATGTCAGTCCAAATTTGATATTCAAAGACCCTGTAAAATTGAGATATAAATGAGAGATTTCCTTCTAATTTGTATTAAGTGAATGCAATATGTATGAAGTTTTATCAAACTGTTTACATCCATTCATTTCATTTTATAATGATACCTAATATACAAATAAATTCAGAACATGCTGAATGATCATCTGTTGACTTATGCTGGTTTCATACTTTTCTGCTGATTGCCGCTTTGCCACTCTGAAGATGATTTTGCTTCACTGCAAAGTCGCACCAGAAATGCTAGGGGTGACCAGTGGCAAGCCGATATATCAATCACTCCATCACTTTCCCGCGGCGGCAGCACCGCTGGGAGTTGTATTCAAGTCAATTCGGAGCAGGGCCGCTCTGACAAATGTGAATAAAATACGATTTTGGAGCGGTGCTGAGCGGCAACAGTGGCTTTTAAAGTCATGCCGCTGCCGCTCAGCGGTGTGCAGCTCCACTTGCAGACAAGTGCAAGCCGCATCAGCGGCAAGCGGCAGAAAGTATGAAACTAGCATTAGAATGGAGAATATGGATTGTGCTATATTTGCTTGTTGCACATGGAGGGGAAATTAGTGTACAGGCTCTCCATATTTTGCTACAATCTCTGCAAACTTGGATTTTTAATTTTGATTACTGAGCATATCTTGTGCCAATACTGCACAGTAAGTGTTAAATATGCAAACCTTTGAAATGCTCTACAATAAAAAAAACTAATTTGCATTCAACTTTGCCATTAACAGATAATCCTGGAGGTACACTATTTGGTACCTATGAGTAACAATCCAATATGGCAGATATCCCACAGTGTTACACACTAAGCTATTATGATGAAGTCTGAGCTCTCCCTTCTAATTGCTTTGTTATCATCATAAAACTTATAATGCACCTGCTGACATGTCTGCCATTATTACAACATACGAATATGACCAAAGATGAGAGTTCAGGTTCAATTAACACTGTACCTTTGAGGTAATATCAATTCCTGTAACAAATCCACCACCTCCTCTGTTTTCATATCTTCTGGGTTCAAATTCCTGTACATAAAAGAAAAGGTGAAACAAATCTTTATATTTATTCAATTTATATGAGTGAGACAAAGAGAGTCAATTGCATAATGCAAGAGAATACAGAGAACATGAGCATGTGAGATGCATGACAGGGAGTGAAAAAGGAGGACAGGAGAGAAGGGGGACGAGAGAGAAAGAGAGAGAGAGACAGAGAGAGAAAATAAGAGAACAGAAAAGAGAAGGAGACAGAAAAAGAGAGACGGGGAGAGAGGGATGAGGGGATAAAGATGAGAGAGGAAGAGAGAGAAATAACGATTGTGAGAAAGAAGTTGACACCTGTAGACAAGGCAAGAGATGAAAACAGAACATCATTAAGTTCACACAAACACTAACAATGTCAAATACAAGTAAATAAAACAAATGATTAACTTTTCATTATGAGCAAGAGCATCTATATGCATTTGTTTTCCTGCATATCACTATAATGTGGTTTTGATCATTTTATGACAAAGTATCTGACAATTGCATAATAACATCCGATATTCACAGTATGTGTGTTAAACATTTCCTGTCTTCATTAATTCTGGCTTGTAATGCAATTTGTTACATGACATGGCATAGCAATGAGACATGAGTAAGCATTTAAACCTACATTTATATTGGAATTAACTGAATCAAAATATTTGATGATTTGGACCGCTAACAGAATATTGTGTTTTCAACTTAGCCGATATGCCAAATAACTGAACTAATGAATTAGCTGATTAGGATTTAGTAATGTTTTATTTGGCAAGTGCTATATGCTATATTTTTCTGGAATCAGGAGTAAGTAATGCAATTCATTGTTGGGCCTTTGTTGATAAATGGCAGAGATATAATCTTTTAGTCCCCATGCAAGGCAATCCAATATGACATACTTCTACACATACTACTATTGGAGTACAGTTTCTCTAACATCACTTCTGGACTCAAAGTTAAATGTATATTATTGTATATACATACATGACAGAAATATTATCCTGCATCTGAAAATCAAGAGTCAACAAACAACTTTCACTTTCTGCATTTTTGAACCATATAACAAAACCATAATCTACAGATACACTTGTAATTTTATGCATTAAGCACACAGACCTGCTATCAAGCTTAGCCACGTGAAGTAAGTGGTAAGGCGTATGCCAGTGGCAGGGTGACTTTGGTTGCTAGGGGGCAGGTAAATTAAATTTTAATTTTTGTGTGGTATATATAATATTGAAGACCTACCGACCGCTGACAAGTAACAATTAAATCAATGGAAGCAATTTTGTAGTAGGCAGGTTATTTTAAGCACAGGGCCTCTGGGTCCGATATTTTTGTTCCAATTACTAAAAATAATATCAAGAGACATTTCAATACTTCAGGGTGCACGAAACAGCGATTCCGTGCGTATATATGACTTTGGGTGATTGCATCATGTGGGATGGCATGCATTTGCAATGGTTTTCTTTGTTGGATTTGTGTATGTTAGGGTTAAAAGAAGCCCTTTTGTTCATAAAAACAAATACTACTACCTCAATTTTGAAGAGAAAAGAATGAACATTTCTTTTATACACAGTAAATGTTGAGGATATGATGACTTTTTTACATAATAAGATATTTCTGGTCTAAATTATGTTTCAACCCAGCAGTCATCATATATATGACGTATTCAAAGGCTTTGGTCTCACATCTATTCCTTGGAAGAGTGGGCTTTATAATGAGGAAGGATTGGCGGAAGTCAAAGCAGCATGTTTTTTAACCAAATTAGCTAATAAGTAGGGAAGCCCTAAATTGCTACCAGTAATGAATGTAGGAAGGATCCATAGATCACACAGGAAAACTAATAATTAACTAAAGACTATTTTACACTTTAAGACTCGTCATAATATACTAGTGTGCTTTTATTTTAAAAGTTAAAAATAATCCTACATACAAGTATAATAACAATAACCCAGAATGTTGTTACTTTTTAAAGCAAATTTATCTTTAAAACTTTTGATGGATTATTTACATCATGAACAAGGACACAGACATTTATTGGTCTAAAGTTCTTCTATTTTAAAAATAGATCTTTTGCTGAAGTTTGGAGTAAAATAATGATGTGTTCAATTTTCTTCTTTCACTTTTCAACAATAGCTTCTTACAAAATAGGCATAATTGTACAAAATAGGCATAATTGTATGAATATTCAGTTTATAAGTGCTGTCTGATGGATGATGTCTTTTAGGCCATTAAAAGACTTTTTTGTCAGTTTGGGTCACCTTTTTTGACAGCCATTCAGCTCTATTTTATAATAATCTGTATAAATTTACATAAATTAGCATACTTTAAGTACTTTTCATTTGTGGGGCTTTCCAAAATGACTAAGGACTCCATTAGGATAGCCTACAACTATCCTTCCACACCCACTTAATATACATACCATACACACCCCTGCATCCATTCATAAAAGGTGCACTGCCATGAGCATCTAGGTATTTTCACACACACAAAACACATACACCCCAATGTGTATACACACACAAAACATCCACACACCCCACATAAACTTCATACAAACACACACACTATAGTATTCAGCAAATTCCTACAGCAGGGTCCGACTGCTCTTCCTGATTATCACATAAACTAACTAGGTCACACATTGCTCCACGGCTTGATTGCAGAATGAGGTGCTGATGTGATCTGATGATGTGATTTATTTGGCCAATCAGAACCCCACTTCCACATGAACACTATAAACAGCGCCAAATCTGGAGAAATCTGCTGAAAACTATAGGTCTCAACCATGTCTCAACTATTAGCGATAGTCATGACTTAGTGATATTTCAACTATAAATTGTTTCGCCTCAAGTTCAATAGTGACGAAGTTGCATATTTCGCTGGGTGCAGTAAATTGAATCGTGCAGAGCGTACACACATGCATACAAGAGAGGTTTGTCAACATGCTTGAGGTGAACCAAAAAATGTTTATTTGTAAGGAGAATGTAATTGTTTTGGGCATTTGGGTGTTTGTACACATGGGTTTCTTGCACTGCGGCTTCCGTTATTTTGAACCATACCTAGTTTGTTCATGCCTTTTTGGCACTAGCACTAAGTTACCTGAGTTTTTATTACATTTTGACCCTCAAATAGTCATCATTATCACAACTACTTTGTGCTGACTAGTCAACGACTAAATAAGCTGAAGTCGTACAACCTAACACAAACAACCACAATATCACCCCTATTAAGTTTAAATTAAAACAATATCCCTAATATACCCAATTATTGGTTTGTTGAAATTATGCTTACCTTAATTAATTATTCACAACAAAGAAATTCCATTAATTTAATCCAAATCCATTGAGAAAAATTCCTTAGATACTAACACAAAAGTGGTTATGTCCAAACACTACTACACACAAACTATTCTGACTTGGTCTCTGACTAATACAATATGGAAGTGTATATGGTACAGTTCACTCATAGTGATGAGGGGGTAAACCCTCGCTCACATAGCATGATGGGAAATCACTAAGGGAAGGAGAGATTACAAGATGGATTACATAGGGATGTACACACACTGACATATTTGATTGAACCACTAGAATACAAGAGATATAGGGTGACACAACTAAACATATGGTGGCTTTTATCTAGCTAAGTTACAGGGTGATGTTTTAAACACTGTGTTAATCTATGTCGGTCAGAGGGCCATCATGCGCGTTTTCCGTTAAAGGTCAAGTTATTAATGTACGCGACCTTTGCAAAAGCGACTCGTCGCATTCTTGGGTATGCTTAATACCTTTTCCCACGGAAAACTTGGATTAGAAATGTATCATAATAGCTGTGTTCAGACGTACGGTATTTAAACCTCGAGTAAAGTGCCCAGTCGGGGTAAGCTCGTGATAAAGGTCGAGTTTATGCCCGTCTGGACAGGAGTCGGGGCAGCTTATCCCGACCTTAACCCGACTGATTTACCTCTGAAAAAAAGTCAGAGGTAAATCCTTAACCCGACTGGAGCAGTCGAGGTAGTGCCTGTGTGGATCGCACTAGAGGTAACAGTTGAGGTAAACATGAGCTTTTTTGCCAGATTTGACCTCACTACAAATTAACCATCGGCGTTCATTCAGTTCTTGCTCTAAAACCACTACTGTAGTACTAGATGGCATAAAATGCTGGTTTTTCTTCGCTGATATGAGTGTAGGCCTAGTGACCCAGCAAACACAAAAATAGCATTTAAATGTCGGGTTATATAAAGATCATGAATACGTTTTTAAAACGTAATATTTGGGCAAACATTTTGGCAAAAATATATTTTGTCAACAGTTCTTTTAGAAATGAAATGAAATTGGTTTACAATCAGACTGCATATTTACTTTTACAACCTGCGCGCAACTTCCGGAAATTATCCGTGGGTATAAAATGGTCGTGGTAAATTCACGTCAGCGGGTCATGCTAAAAGGTCTGGATAAGCTACGTATGGACAATCAGTCGAGTTAGCGAAAATATTTGTGGTATTTTATCACAGGTTGTAAAAAATTTAACTTGAGTAATAATTCAGGTCTGAACGTGCCTATTTTATGTAATATTCATATTAATGGCTGTACCCCTGATCATTTACTATAAACAAGAGCAACATAAACACTCAAATTGTTGCCAACAAGGTATTTTGCTGATACTAATAGTGATCAATAGGCAACAGTGACACATGCTGGACACGAAAGAGGCTCAGAAGCTATCAAATTTGTCATGAGCGACAGCAGATTTAAGCATAGTGATTTAAGCTCTTTTTTGTTCTTAGCATGCCTGGGATTTTATGTTTATGCTGATTCACCACAGAATTAATGAATAATTTATTTGCATAAAATTTGAGACAGAGAATAACAATTCAAACTATCAACTTTGCATAAACTCTTGAAGAGATACCTATCTCTCACTGACACATGGAATAAACATGTGACTGCCAGAAACAATGGCCTTTGTTTCTTCCTTTGTCCATTTACAGTAGATGAATAGATCTTCAATGAAGATTATCACTTTCTGAAGAAATTTGCAAAACTTGACACTAGAGAGAATGTGTAAGATTTGTGATCTGCACCCAAGTGATTTGTAGTATAAAAATAAAAGTATTGTTTAAGAAAAAGTCATGTCTCTATCGCCTGATCATGGACTATAGAAATACAATGGCCTGATATAACATGGGAGATAGCATTATTTTAGTTTCATGCCATCTCCCGTATTATATCAAGTGGCAGATACATGGCTGTGGGTCTCAAAACAACACTTTTATTTCCATTCTTAAACAGATCACCTGTAAAATAGATGTTATTTATGTCCACTCTTTATGGCCATTTGAGCTACCAGTCCCTCCTGTGCACAAAATTGGCAAATCCACTGAGTCCTTCACAAGCTGATGCAAAATATTGCACAAGTATCGTTGATGAGTTCAATCAGGGATCTAGTCCAGTGTGCCTTTAGAAAACACACGCAGTTGTCTTCCATTGCAGCTGTATCCTCATTTATTCAATGACATTTTACATGTCTTCGATTGGAGGCAATTCCCACGTATGAGGCCACAAGCCCCACCCCACACACACTCATTACTATGTAGGCCTATTATTATAAAAGCAATAATATATCAGATGTTTGTCAACATGCTAAACATGATTTTGTTGATTGACCTGCCTCCGAGCATTGCACTTTTACAAATTTGTAGCAATTTCCTTGTCCACTATTGATCACCCCGTCTGGACCCAACTTTCACTGACACGTCCTGTATTCTTGTTTGCAAATTCTTCCGTCTTCAATTTTTCAGTTTCCTTGTGAGTTTAGGTGGCCACAAAAAAGTAGAACTCTTGATAATGTTGAACATGAATTGCTGGCAAGGGTGCAAGCAGACAGGCAAGTATTATTATGTGATCTAATAATGGTTATGACTGTGATGAAAAGTATAAAATATCATCACCAAACATCAAATAGTAGGATGAATGTCCTCAAGCTGTACATTTATATGTTATGAGTCTTATGACACTGGAGGAGCAAAGAATGCATATCAGGGTCTGGGGGTGGATAGAGTATGGGGTGGTTTTGTATGCACCATCAATAAGGGACACACATGGAAGGGGGCACTACCCACATTATTATCAGTGGTAATATGTGCATTTGCCTAGCATTTACTTCTGAGGACTCCCACTTAACATCACACATCACATATTTAAGCAGGGAAGCAAGAAACTAGAAACAATAGGAAAACAAGACCAGAAAGTAATGACTTTAATTTTGACGAGGTATAAACAAAGTGGGAAAAAACAAGACAAAATGTGTAAAGTTATTTGCAACACAAAGTGATGAAAATAGTCATTTTGAAAAGTTTTCTTAAGCATACGATCTCCCATAGGTGTCATACATGTAGGTTTGATACATCATACACTGGGTAAAGTTTTCACACTTCTAAAGATTCCCAGAGGGAGTAGGCTCATCAAATCTATCTGCAGGTCTGGCTCTAAAGCTGCCTTGATTGCTATGAGTGTCTTGGGGGATATATCAAGAGAGGAATTGAAACTCTTAACGATGTTGACATTTAGGGATAATACTAATTATGATATTTACCAACGCTATTTTGAACGCCATATTTTACATAAAATGGATAATTGCTTAGCAAGAAATCCAGACATGTCATCAGCCTCTCCGTTAAGACCAAAAAAGCCAAGTCCAAGCTCTGGAGATGGCTCTTGAGTGCAAGGGTACCAAAGAATAGATGCGGGACACATTTAGAACTCAAACAATATAATAATTATGAACATCAATGAGATATAACTACAAAGGCATGGCTAAATCTAGAATATATTCAGTTTTATCACTTCCCTGGTTTTATCTATCCTCAAATCAAGGTGATATGTGTTTGTAAGCTCTAGCTCTTCTATAACTATCAGAAGATATCTTCCGTATTGCACTTGCTCATTCGTGTATCTCAGTGATATGGAAGTAAATTTTCTAAAATGCTGACATTTCTTCCATCACCTCCTCAAATCTGCTGAAATATATGCCTCAACAAAGTCAAATCCTAAATTCCACTACCAACAAGTTTAAAAACATCTATACTGATCAAACCACAAATGTCATGATACATTTTCTATGTCACATGCATTAAGCTTATGTAGTGATGATACCAGCCGCAACCCCAAGGCAATTCCCTTCTTATCTCATCTATTTCATCTTCTGACATTTTCCGTCTGAGTCATGCTTAGATGTTTATGCCACTTCATGAACAAATTCTAGTCTTTATCAAAGACCTGTGCGATCTCTGGATTTTCACGATCTTTCGGTCACAAGGCTACTGCATGTGAGTACTGAAAGCACAAGAAGTAAGCCAGAGAGGTGAGCGCTGAAGGTATGAGTGGTGAGCACCTCATGTTGTGTGCGAATAATTCATTTTGAACACAAGGTAATGTTTATAGTTTATTTTCAAAATGAACAAAGAGACATTAGCAAACCAAACTGTGAAATACTTTCCAATTTCAAATGACATTAAAACATTTTTGAAGCAGTTAACAATTTTATGTCAAGGGAGCACAGTATCTGCTGGGGTAAATCTAGACCTTTTCTGCAGACACCACCAGCTCATATGAGATATCTGGGAGGAGGGGGTCTTACCTGTACCCCAGTTATGCCACTGCTTCACAGTAATCAGGAACTTGCCAATATTCTTGTCTGTGATGAAACATTCACTAGCAACAATCATACATCTCTACACATCAGGGCCTGTGGCTAGAGTTTATAACTGGGGAGTTTCAGTTTTACTTGAAAGAATTGAGAGGTGGTAATTTCTTAGGCCTTAGTACTTACATGCCCATCTAACTCTTTAAAATCACTCTCATGTGACCTGATTTTGACAGCAGAAATTGTGACCTCTCAAATACCATTACCAACAGATTGAGCAGTATTATCAGAGTGGATTTGAACCCACAAACCCCTCCACAGGCCTGCACAAATCTTTTTTGTGATCTTCAGGAATATTCTCTGATTAGTGGTGACAAGGCAAGCTTCAAGATCAGTTTTTCATATCAAATTTGAAACCTGTTGTACAATACACTCTGACAATGTGTAAAGCTGTGCAGCAGAAATACAATGTCCCAAAGGGTGTGCTATCTCTCACTCTGAAGTGCTTGTTGAAGTAAGCTTTATCTGTCTAATCAAGGCAACAGTGTATTTTTAAAGGCCAAGAAAAGTTGTGTGCATGTCCTCCACCACTTTCCAGGGGTAGCACAGATGGGAAACCTCTTTTCAGAATTCAAAAAAAGTAAAAAGCTGTATAAACTTGGCAAAAGTGCCTACAAGAAGGTGTGAATTACTACATTATATACATGTACTGTAAGATTTAAACTAGAATAGCCAACTACTGGCTTTCAGCCTTCAAAATGTTTTGAAGAAGTCTGTACTTTAAAGGCTTATATTCAGTGACCCCAACGAAAGTGTGCAAAAATTTTTAATTGTGTATAAATTGCCAACATTAGCAAGTAAAGGATAAGTCATCCAAATAGTCATTAGGTATGTTTGAAATGAAAAATTTGGCAAGAAAACAAAACAAGGAAAACAGCAATATTGACCAAGTTGAAGAAGCCCCATTCAAATATGTGTAGCTAATTTCTCTAATTAAGTAGAGAAATTACAGATTCGTATAAAAATGACTTATACACAGCTTTCAGGTTAACCACTAGCAGGCTATGTTAGCACATTTATCACAAAGGTGCCAATCTGAATTTTGATGATTTTTACGATCCTCTAGATGAGCAGATCACTGAATAGGCCTTTAACTAAATATCCTGTAATATTTCAAGCAGACAGTGCTGGAGGGAACCTGGTTACCAGCTGAATGTACAGTAACACATTGTTGCACAGGTGAGGAAAATAATTTGTATTCTATTACAGAACATAATATACCATTATACAAAACGGAATGCTATTTGTAACAAAATCCTGCATAATTTTGCTTAAACTGACACCTTGAGAGAGTCCGATGGCAGACAATTTCATGTGTGTGTCAGTCTGTTCAAATGTTGCTTATCCCTACGGGGAGATACAGAATTAAGCTCAAAAAGTTTATCTCATTGACTCATAACCTATTTTAGTAAAGTTTTGATATTAAAATGGAGCAAAGGTTGCTGTTCATGTGATTATTCAAGAAAAATAGGGACGGCGGTCCCAGATAGGTCGTCTGAAGATATGGGTAGTGAACACTACATATAGTACATATTCATGATAAAAAACCTTATCACAAAAAAGTAATATATCTGTATGAAATTAGACCCTGTGCACACTACGGAATTTACTTATTGTGACCAAGTTTGAACAAAGTAAAGCATTTTTTTCTAATGAAAATTAAAATTGGTTCATTCAATGAAGCTAGAAAGGTCGTTTCGACAAAGAATCTCTCTAGCCACTGGGCCAATTTTCGGAAGTTACATAATCGTTTGAAAAATTTGCTCTCTGTCAAGTTTAATGAGTATATTGATAGCCTTGGTGAAAGTGTTGTTGATAACACCAAGAGATTCTGGTCATTTTTTAGATCAAAAACAAAATCCAAATCTCTTCCAAAAGTTATCAGCTGGGATAACATCACAGCTACAACAGCTAGAGAAAAGGCTTCTCTTTTTAACAACTATTTGTGTGACCCTTAAGGGTATCCGTAGGGAGAACACTAAGTGATACTGACCAGGTCTGGCCAGGTGCATGTTTGTTCGCGGTCTACGGGTGTAAGTAGGTTGTTGTATATTCTATAATTTTCCTGGTGTGTTAACTGTGATTACATCTAGACACCAGTTTATTTTTTATTTTAACTGTACCTTAATTTAATGAGAACAAACGCCTAAAAGAGAAGGCCCGGCAAAAGCTGATTTGCAGACAATTTTGTAGCAACAGACAGCACGTATTCCATATAACAACTACGGAAACCAATCAGTGCCAGAAGTGTTGATTTATATTTCATCCACTTAGGTTTGGCTTAACCCACTAAAAGGTAAAACTTTAAGGCTGATCATTTTAATTATAAATGTAGTGTGTGTGTAAAAGTATATTTCAAAATGGAGGAGAGCGCCTATGACCATTGTCCGTTCTGTCTACATGGTCTATGATAATTGTTTTCTTACCGAAATATATTCACTTAACACAGACCACGGTTGCCAAACAAATGAGGGCAAACCGCGGGTCAAATCATTGAAAAGTCGCCCAATATTTTTTTTATCAACCGTTGGTTTCTATGAGATAAAAAACTACCAGAAGTCGCGTAATCCAATGTTGAGAAGTCATGCAATATTTTTCTTAACCATCAATTGGTGTCTATAGGACAGGAAATTGTCGCGAGGAAAATCTTCAAAACTCATCCTATTGACCTAGACCTATTACATCGCGGGTTTGGCAACCCGGCAATATATACAGTTATATAACATCGCACCGCATTGTGAGGTGAACGAACTGAATGTTGACATTGTATTCAGGATTTAAAACAAGAACTGTCTTTAAACAGACAATGCGGTTGGTATAAAACATAGCGTGTGATATCATGATATCAACTTCAAAATCTAAAAACAAAAGTAAAGAAATAATTTAGGGCAAAATAAATAAACAGCTACAGCAGGTGCTATCTTGTCAATAATGATAAGAGGAACATGAAAAAAACCAGCAGAGAGCATGCACCCCAGTAAAGAGTTAAATAAAGCAAGGAAAAATCATAATGTGCAGAAGGCCTACTTTTCGGATGATATTCACAGAAACAAAAATAAAGAACTAAAGATCTAAAAACAAAAGTAAAGAAAATGAGGGCGAAATAAATAAACAGCGTACAGCATGTGCTGACTTGTCAATAACGATAAGAGGAGCATGTACCTCAATGAAGAGTTTAAATAAAACAAGGAAAATCATAATGTGCAGAGGCCTACTTTTCGGATGATATTCACTGAAACAGAAAAAAAGAAATAAGTTTAAAGAATTATATATTTTAAGATTAGATAATGAACAATCATACATAAAAATGTGACATGTGTCTGATGATATTTATACACTTTGAGCAAAAAATAAAGAACTACTTAACACGCGACATAAATAAATAGCCATATTTTATGAATGAACTGAATGTTGACATTGCGGACCAGGATTTGAAACAAGAACTGTTTTCAAAAGAAAACGCGGTTGGTATAAAAACATAGCGTGTGCTATCATGATATAAACTTCAAAATCTAAAAACACAAGTAAAGAAATAATTTAGGGCTAAATAAATAAACAGCGTACAGCAGGTGCTATCTTGTCAATAATGATAAGAGGAACATGAAAAACCCAGCAGAGAGCATGCACCCCAGTAAAGAGTTAAATAAAGCAAGGCAAAATCATAATGTGCAGGAGGCCTACTTTTCGGATGATATTCACAGAAACAAAAATAAAGAACTACGTTAGTACGTTTAAAAAATTATATAATTTGAAATTAAATAATGCAAAATCATACATAAAAATGTGACATGTGTCTGATGATAATTATACACTTCGACCAAAAATTAAAAAAATACTTAACACGCGACATAAATAAACAGCCATCTATCAAGAATGACAAGAGGAACATGAAAAAAAACCACCTAATATATGAGAGCATGCACTCCAATAAAGAATTGCTTTAAAATAAAACAATGAAAAATCATGACATGTGAAATGTATGTTGATACACTTATACATAATACTCAAGGGTGAAATAAAAAACACCTTATCTACCGATATTTCCACAGTTAAACATACTCAGTGATCACTTGTACTAAAACAAAAATAAAGAAATGTCCCAAAAAAGAATTAGTAAAAGATAAAATAATGATAAAACGTACAAGAAGGGGCAAAATATTTATTATTTATCTAGGCTTATATATCTTTTATTTATTTATCTACTAGCGGGAGACCCGCGCTTCGCGCGGGTCCCCGCTAGTTGAGTAAACGGGAGCGGTTAGTAAACGGGAGTGGTTAGTAAACATGGTAAACGGTGATGATAATCATGGTGTCTTGGTGTAGATCATCTTATTCATCCAGTATAGCAATGATCATGTTAGCTTGATAATCATAAATATCCAGACCTGTGATAATGTTGTTACTCATTCAATCCATCAGATTACTTTTGAAACAGCTCGTGACAAAATGATTGATTTTAACTTTATCCTAACAAACATAAAACATTAAGGTTAGAAGAGGTTGCTAGAAAACGTTTCAATTTCGGGTTATAATCGTAAGCAACATTAAAAGTTGCTGCAAAACATTTTAAGCGATTCCGTGTTGTTAATAGCAAGGCCTATATTCTAGCCAGGATTTAATTGCAGGCGGGGGGCCGCAGAATTTCCAAAATGTGGACATTCACCCACACCCTAACATTTAACCTTTTCGGGCTATACTGAACAGTTCTGTCCCTGTTGGCTACATTTTAACATTCCCTCTGAAAAGTGCACTTTCTTGCAAATCTGTCACCCAATGAACCCCTTTTCATCAGCTTACACCCATGATCCCCCGAAATGGCTTCAAGGCCTTTACTCACCAAGTTTTCAATTCTGAGGGGACACAACCCCTGCACGGTAGCGACACAATGGTGCTTCGTGGCCATTTAAAAAGGTGGCGGCAAAAACTTCGAGTGTGCCCCCCTTCGCCACTGTCCGCCTACGCTGAAGCCAACATTAAATGCGTCCATACCATGCGCGGCAATCCGTGTGAAACTATGGTGCCGTGACGCGCAGAGGTGCGTGACTCGCCACTTACTGCATTTGACGCGTTTGCTGTCATGACCTAATCCATAAGGTTATTGACCTCAACGGCCTAGCAACCAACCATTTTTTTGTTATTTCCATAGTGATTGAATAGTTTTGCAAAATGAACGTCAGATGGTTTAATGGCAATATGTACCCGATCAATGTACGCAAAAATCAGAGCTGAAAGTGAAAGTATCTCGGCGCCTGCTTCTGGACAAGATTTAGCGACTTCCTTTTATTTATATAGATTAATTTATCTATTTATCAATTTATTTCAATATCATTATTATTAAGTGCCTATTTATAATGATATTTAAATCTATCAACATTATGCTTACGTCATCCAGGAGTTATTATCCCACTTGAAATCGCCATATAAACACAAATTAATAAAGAAATACACAATGGGTGAAATAAAAAGCATGATCTATCTTTTCAAGAATGAAAAGAGGATATAGAAATATAACAGAGCATGTCCTATAAACATGATAAAGAATTATTTAAAATCGTACAAATGTGAAACATGTAATATGACATATACTTATGGGATCTGGAATGAGCGTTTCGACAGTATTTTTTGTGGGAAATGAGAGCACATCAGACATATCGAATTGCATTCTGAATACGAAGAATGTCTTTCTCATATCAAATAATTTTCATTTTTTGAAATTCACGATATGATGCAAATTTTATGACAAATTATTAAAATTTGATATTTTTCAAATTTTTGATATATAACAGTCCTCGAAGTAAATTTTATAAATCTAATGACATATTCTTAAAGTGTATGTAGCTGGGAGGAAAAGCCGACGATCATTTGAAAATTTTGACCTTTCATATTGAAGATATGGATTTTATTTCCCCAAAAGACCTTTTTTTTGGGGAAATCCATATCTTCAATACGAAAGGTCAAAATTTTCAATTGATCGTCGGCCTTTCCTCCCAGCTACATATACTTAACCATTAAATTTATAAAATTTTACTTCGAGGACTGTTATATATCAAAAATATCAATTTTTAATGATTTGTCATAAAATGTGTATTACATTGCGTATTTCAAAAAATCAAAATTATTTGATATCAGGACATTCTTAGTATTCAGAATGCAATTCGATATGTCTGATGTGCTCTAATGTCCCACAATAAATACTGTCCAAACGTTCATACCCCAGCCCTTAACATAAAACAAAATAAAACGGTCATGATAATATGACATTAAGGGCAAACACCACTAATGAAGCGTCTTTGTTTAAATGCACGTGAAAATGCATGTCTTTCTTTGCTCAATTTGAGGCCTTTTTGGCTCTCATAGTTGCCTGATGTACCCTGCTACATTTTATTAAGAAACAAGGTAGTATAGTTTCTCTCCATTGATTTTGCAATGGCGTCTCCAGGAGGGGGGCTCAGAGGGCTTTCAGATTTATGCGGTGGGGGGCTTAATGGCTAAAATCGCCAAAAACCGCCTGATTTTACATATCCCTCTAGCGTTGGTTGTCAGTACATTGCAGTCACTCCTCATCAAGTGTTGACAAAGACAACAGTGGTTGTTGAAACGCATACACAGTAAGTGCATTTTCTTGGATCAGATACTACGAACTCTGGTTTACTAGCTTACTCTACCGATCCTGATGAAATTGTTCGACCAATAACGATATATGGGGGACCAATCACAAGCCAGATTCATTTAAAGATGCATTACATCATGACCAATTTTAGTTAGGCCAGAAATTGGCCTAACTCTCCATAGAATCCCACGTTAAAAATGTTATCCGCAATCCAAAGTCAGTAGTCCACTTGGGAAGCTAACAAACAGAGGGAGTACGGTTACTGAAAAGATTAGATGTGAAAATCTATCAATTGTGCACAAATAATAATCAGAGTTTTAAGCTTAAATGCAATAGCCAGAAGCACAATTGGCAAGTGGAGTACGGAGAAGTCTAGCTACACCCGGAAGGAAAAAAAAACAGTATTTGAAACGAGGAAATGTGCAATATGACTTAATGTAATACATTAGAAAAGGCTTAAAAGGCAACTATTAGGCCCTGATTCATATTTAATCCTCATTTAGGCCTGTAAATTAGATTGTCTGTGTAAATTTAGCAGGATCCAACTTTTTATGACGACTTTCAAAATGTGTTACATTTCAGAAACACCAAGCTGTTTGTGAGGTGGCGTTAGCTGTATGGGTTATAGGTTGAACTTTTTACAATATTTCTGGGAAAAAAATCCTGAAATCCATATATATTAATTTTTACAATGGATGTCGTCATCTGACCTTCTGCTTGCAGAAAGGGAAGTTTTGAAGAACTGAGTTGTTTTCCGGCCCCTGTCTGTACAGAAAGTCAGTGGGGTTATTTACTGGTGTGCACCCTAAAAGGCCCTTGTCATAACCAATGGTGGCGGCATGATTTTTCCCGTGCATGAGGGTTTAGGCCAAATTAAATTATGTCTAAACTTGAGGTTGCATGTATAAAACATGGTCTTTTTTTAACGCATGTTTGGGGTATTGAAATGATAATTTTTTGGCTTGCACAATCATGGTAAAGATCCATGTCATACATAAGAGATTATAGGACATACAATACTTGGTAGGCCTAATGATAATGCGTAAACTTTGTACCTGTTAGGGAACTGAAATCAGACTGAAAACACAAACGTCATGGCAGGCTCTGTCTCACCAGTTGCATTTACAAGGCCCTTGTTATAACCAGTGGTGGCGGATGATTTTTTTTTCTGGGGGAAGGGTCACACAAGGTTCTGAACAGAAACGTCACATACGGACCAACCCACACTACCGAGAACCGCAAATGCCGAGAACCGCGAAAGCCGAGAACCGCTCTAGTTTTATTCTGTTTTTACTCAGTCAACTTTCAACACACAGTTGCCAAAGATACATGGGTTTCAACATCCTTCACTGGGTAATGTTCAGATCAACGAATGTGATGTCCTCAAGATCTTGTGCAATTTAAATGTTTCCAAAGCTATTGGCCCTGATGGGATATCTCCCAGGGTCTTGAAAGAATGCGCTCATGAAATTGTTTTTCCTTTGTGCCACATTTTTAACTTATCTTTGAGTTCTGGTATTATGCCTGAGACCTGGTTAAAAGCCAATGTTGTTCCTGTTTTTAAAAAGTCTGACAGGCAACGTGCTGAAAATTATAGACCTGTGTCACTATTGTGTATATGTGGAAAAGTGATGGAGAGAGCTATTTTTGATCAAGTGTTCCCCACAATTAAAGACCAATTATACCATCTGCAACACGGTTTTATCAAGGGTCGCTCCACTGTGACACAGCTTTTATCCGTTTTTCATGAAGTCAGTTCTACTCTGGACAACGCTGGGCAAGTTGATATGATCTATCTTGATTTCTCAAAAGCTTTTGACAGTGTTTGTCATAGCTTGTTGCTTCACAAATTGCAATCTTTTGGCTTTCACTCTGACCTCCTCAATTGGTTTCGCGCTTATTTAACAGGGAGGAGGCAGAGGGTTGTTATTGATGGGGTTAATTCCGACTGGCTTCCAGTGGTTTCAGGGGTACCCCAAGGATCAATATTGGGGCCTATGCTTTTTCTTTTGTACATTAACGACATGCCCAGTGTTGCCCAGAATTCTTCTTTAGCTTTGTTTGCAGATGACTCTAAATGTTATAAAAACATCTCTGATGTCTCTGATTGTCACATGCTCCAAAGTGATATTGATGCATTATTTAATTGGAGCAAAACTTGGGATCTCCATTTTCATCCCTCTAAATGCCAGATCATATCAATCACCTGACGTAGGAATGCAATTCGTCATGATTATAAAATGAATGGTGCCGTTCTAGACCGTGTTAGTTCCATCAAAGATCTTGGTCTTGATATTTCCTCGTCTTTCACTTGGGATGATCACATTAACAGGGTTGTTAAAAAGTGTAACAAAAAACTTGGTATGATTAAACGCACCATTGGCTTCAATGCCCTCGTAATGTATCCAGGACTTTGTACTCAGGCTTGGTTCAGTAGTGATTTGGAATATTGCAGTCCCTCTGGAGTGGTACCTCAAAGCGCAACATCCAGAAAGTTGAGGGGTCCAGAGAAGGGCAACTAAATTCATTTTAGATTATCCCGAGGCTGAGTACAAAGAAAGGTTAACAGAGCTAACTCTTCTTCCATTAAGTTTTAGAAGAGAATATGTTGATCTCAATATATTTTTCAAGTGCAATCTGGGATTATATGACATCAATCTAGATGATTATGTAGTTTTTAATGGTATTAACAAAGACCGTCCCACCACCAGATTTTCCTCTGATCCTTTGTTGCTGGTAAATCAGCTTTCTAAAACTGAGTGCCACAAGATGGGCTTTTTCAGCGTGACAGCCCATTTGGAACCAGCTCCCTAGTATTATCAGATCTACAAATTCTGTTGCTTCATTTAAGCAACAAGTTTTGGAGTTTTACCAGTCCAAATTTGCTCGCACCTTTGATGCAACTTCTGTTTGCACTTGTACCTCTTTGTGTAATTGTCCAAATTGCAGGCAAATGTAACTTACCTGCATTTTCCCCCTCTAATTTATTTTTCCCTTCCCTTCTTTTTTTTTTTTTTTGGGGCGGTCTTAGAGGTGCCTGGCACCTGTTCGCTCCAGCCATTCACTGGACTTTTTAAAACTAATGTTCCTTTCATAATATTGTGTAATTTTTGATGTAACTTATGTGCAATATTATATATTTTTTGCAATTCTGTGCCAGTGATAAAGTGTAATAAATAAATAAAAATAAATAGAAATACTTCCTTTGACAAAGCTATTTTTATAATGTGTGAGCTTGCTTTGCTCTACGAAGGAACCTGATCATCTGACTAGTGACCCTCGCTAGCTTAGATCAAAGTTCATATGCATCAAAGCGGTCTCTATCGCATGCGTTGTTGTATCAATCATATTATTTTCAACATTTTCATTGAATTTTACCCATTTAGAAATTGTTTTATTCGGTTATATTTAGTTTGGAAAACAACTCATTATAGCCATGGCCGAGGATACACGGTGTAAGACATGGACAGAAGATGAAGAATTGGCCTCAATGAATGTGTTTATAAATTATGAACAAGAAATACAAGCAATGGTCAATGGTACAGCTCAAAATAAAGCTGTATATCGCTGTATAATAAGCTTCATTCGATCTCCGTTAATTTTCATGAAATGTGTAGTTTGCGTACAGTGCAATGTTTTTGTTCGATCTTCGTTCAGCGTAATGTGTAGTGGTTTTTTTTGTGTACGCATGATTAATTAGTTAATCAAGATTTACTAATCTTTGTTGAAGCAAGAAATTTTCTAATGTGAACAGAGTCAATCCCCGGAAGACTAACACATTCACAGAAAAAAAAACTTTTGCTAGTCACTTCTTCAATGTTCTTCTAAGTTCACTTCACTTCTAAGTTGTGAGTTACTTGTTTAAAATTCACTTTTCTCGATATGATTTCTTCATTTTACAGTAAGTTTTGCATTTTATATTTATTTTTTCTTCCCAATCCAAATAAACCAGAGATTAGTAGTCCTCTTGCATGCCTTCCTATCCTGTCTTCATACAGTAGTCAGCTAGTTATGACTTAAATGTCACCATTTTTTCCTTGTTTATGACATTTTTGATACAAGTGTGAGCAGGTGGAGGTAGTTATCAACTATCTATAAGTTGGCAGGGATGGCACTGTCCGGGTGAATTATTTCCTTTCACTTTATTATATCTTCTGTCACTGCATCTGTGGCTGCTGTGGGAATTTGGAGCCTTTCCAACTTTTTACACATAATGTAAACTATTTTCATTGCAAAAAAATGGCTTTATCTGAAGAAAGAGATGGTAAGTAACCAGCAACCAAGACAACTCCAACCATCTAAGTGCCTAGCACCACTTGCTCCTTTGGGTCCTTTTGAGATTCTTAATTAATCTTAGAATTTGGGAATCAAGTCAGATATCATGTCCAATGTCGGAAGGAAAATGCCATATTTTAATATGGCAAATTCATTCATCTCAACATACATATACAAATTGCACATGCTTGTTGTCTTTCTACAAATTAAAAATATATTGCAACTACATTGTATATCCCTTTTCTCTAAACACTGTGATGACAGAATTTCCCATGTAAACTAAGAAGCATAACATAATTATTTTCCAAAATGTGCATACTTTAAGCGCACATATCGCATAATTATGCAGTTCCCTTGATTGCATCCTAAGTTGGCTACAATAGAAAACTGCTGTTTGAGTTAGATCAAATCTGAAATCAGTATGGGGACCTTATAACCACCATGACCACAACATCTTGTCTATGTACTACGTAGGTTGTGTCAGATACATGTACAGCTGTAGGACTGTTTTACTTCTTTAAATTAGTGATATATCTGGGTGTTGCCCTAAAACACCATACTTTTACAATACACTCACACATGACATTTGGAAGTGCATCTTGCCCTTGCCAGGATGTCACACACCACATGTTTTAAAAACCAAATTCTATGCGAGCTCAATTCAGCTTTCCAATTCACTCTGAGTGCATGTCATCTTTACAATTCAATGAACGCTCACTTCAGCTGTCCAATTCTGTTCTACCTCACTCCACATCGAATCTCTGGCATCGAATGGACTGTGTGAAGGTAGACAAAGACCACCTACATGTACAAATGTAACAACATATGGAGTTAACATAAAACCATCCTCATATGTTTGAAAGTATTATGTCAGTTCATTATTCTAAAATATATAAAATAAGAAGATATTTTGGCACCACAAAGAGATATAAAAGTTAAAAGATTTGAGAAAATAGAAGAAATAACTCAAGAGCTTTGTGTGAAGATGTTGAAGATCATCTTCACACCCACTTCCCTATTGAGGCATTTTGTTCATACATGTAGGGTTATAAATCAACAATAGTGTTGGAAAGTTACATAAACCACACTAATGTCATGCCCAAGTTGGTATCTAATACAACCACATCCAAATCAGCAACACAAAAAGTGTTAATTGTCACTGTTCAGCAACTCCCAAATAGATCAAATGCCAGGAAATACAAAGTGATCAGCAAGTGTCATCTCAACTTAGAGATATTAGACTACAGTAAGGCATTCCACCTGCTAACCAATGTATGATATGTCATAACCTTACATGGCTCATCTCATCAACACTAATAACAAGTCAATTTTCTTAATGTGGCACCTCTCACAGAACTAAGCCCAATCAACACTTGTTATATTTTTTGCCATATTATTTCAGCAGTTTTATGACGCAATGTCCAGAAGCCTAGCATGTTGGAGGCACCACGCTTGATTGGGGGGGGGCAATTTTCATGGGAATTGCCAAATCTGCACTTTGATGAAAGCATGTGAACCAATGCTGACCATGTCATGATAATTATGAGGAAATGTATACACTACTCAGTTTAGGAATTGACAAGATTTGTCATTATGCTTTTATACAATTACGCGGTTCATAATTATGGTGGCCCCACACAAAAGTGTGTTAATAACAAAGGCTTGTAAATACAAATAATATGTAACATGCAAATAAGTTCATTTATATTCAGAAATATGCCAGAAGGCCTTTGACACCGTGTGGCAAGACGGACTATGGGCAGCAATGAAGCACCTAGGTTACCCGGACAAGATAGTTCGACTCTTACAGGCTTTGTATGGCACATCGAAAAGTGCAGTGAGGGTGGACAAAGATATCACAGAGTGGTTCAGGACTGCCACAGGAGTAAGGCAAGGTTGCATCCTATCGCCACAGTTATTTAACATACTACTGGAATTAGTCATCAGTTTAGCAATCCAGGACCTGGACACTGGCATCAAAATCCAAGGCAAACCCCTCAACAACCTGCGGTTTGCCGATGACATTGTTTTAATGGCAGATTCAGAGGAAGATCTTCAATCACTTGTAACTCTAGTCCACACTCAAAACAAGAAATTTGGCCTCACTATAAACAAGGGGAAAACTGAAGTACAGATCATCAACAAAGTCAGCCACCCAAAAACCATCTTCATAGAAAGTGACCAACTGAAGCAAGTCCAAACCTTCACCTACCTGGGAGGAGTTATCACAGAGAATTCAACCAGTACAAAAGACATCAAACGGAGGATTGGACTGGCAATGGGAAGCATGCTGGAAGTTAACCACAATATGGAAGTCAAAAGAAATTAGTATTGACACAAAAAATGGAACTCTACCAGGTGCTAATCTTGTCAATAGCAACATTTGGGGCAGAAGCTTGGATGCTCAAGAAAAGAGACGAGAAGAGATTATTGGTGTTCGAGATGTCTTGTTTAAGATGGATAATGGGAGTCTCCAGAAGAGATAGGCTACGGAACACATCAATAAGAGAGGCAACAAGCAGCCAGGTCACAATACTAGACAAAATCAAAGCCAAACAACTGTTCTACTTTGGACACATCGTACGGATGCCAAAGGACAGATACCCCAAACATGCCCTTGAAGGTAGAATACCTGGACACAGGCCTAGAGGTAGACCCCCAAAGCGATGGCTTGACAACATAAAAAGCAGCTGCCAAGAACTTGGGATTACATCAATCTACAATACAAGGAGTATGGTCACAAACAGAGGCATATGGACTTCCATGGTGAAACGGCTGCTAGCTTCAAGGTTCCCAGGATCCGAGGGAGGAAAGCAATAAGTCCGTAAGTCCAAGTCCAAGTCCAAGTAAGTACAATATGCAAATAACATGACGTTAATGAAAATGTAGGCAAAATATGCAAATAAGCTCATTAATATTCAGTAAATAGGCAAATAACACGACACAAAACTATACAGCACATCAGGCCACCTTATCCAATCACTGCACCAAGTTTGAAGTTGATCGGTTATAGAATTGGAGCTGCACAGTGGATTAATGAATTTGCTTCTGCCCGGACAGGCAGGCAGCCAGCCAGCCAGCCAAACAAACAACCAGGCAGACAACCATCTGGATGATAACATAAGCCCCACATATGTGTGGGGGCCAAAAATTATAAATAATTCTGAAGGAAAACTGTCAGGAAAGAGAACATTTCATGCATCATATTTTCTAGCAAAGGGGTTATTGTATAGGACAGGTCAGGGGCGGCGCCAGGGTATTTTGAAAGGGGGGCGATGCAATTTCAAAATTTGGAAAGATTGTTATGTGGCGCAACAGTGCAACCCATCGCGCTTATGCTAACACAAGGGGTGTCTGAGGGGATGTGCCCTACTCAGAATTTGGAAATTTTTTCAAAATGAAAACACAAATGAAGCCATTTCATGCACCATTTCACCCTTTTATTGGTTATTTATTTATTTTTCAACTGCATATTTTTGTGGATTTCATGTCTAATGGCCAGGAGGGAGGGGTGGCTCCTTTTCGTCTTCTTCCCCCTCCTCTCTTTCTCTCCCATCCCATTTTTTTTCTCTCTCCGCCCTCTTCTCTCTCTCTCCTTCCTCTTTTCTTTCTCTTTTTCCTTCCCTATTCCTCTTTTTTTTGCAAATCATAGGGGGCGACTGCCCTTCCCCTCCCCTGTGGTGCTGCCCTGGGCCAGGTTGATTTATAACATTATACTATAGCTGTATTGTATGTATAATGTACATTGTATATATGAGTCACTTATGAAATCAAATGTGACCTGATCATGACCTAATGGTCAATGTCTCCCCAAAAGTGCTGTAGCCTTCCCAGTCACCAACCACAATATAATCATGTTAATGGATCCAAATGCAACATTTATGTACTTTAATCAGTCTCAGATGAGCATAGGATCATCCCTGTCAAAACCAACAAAAGAGATAGCAATGAAAATCCAATGCAATCATGTAGTGGTTTTAACGCATCTCAAAAAGATTTAACTTGTCTTGCTGCATGGAGAATCTCAAATATGAGATGTCAAACTCCAAATATTTGCATTAAGGGTGACTGATTGACAGCCTCAGCCTCCCACACATTACTCCATCTGAAAGCAGATTTTGGTATCTTGTGTATCACAAGTAAAATAACATAATCCATCAAAGAATCACCTGGGAGTTCCTGGGCATTAATACAACAACTATTATTTTTTCTTGAAAGACAAGTTGAATCTACAGGGTGTCTCACTCATACACCTGAATCTTTCACAGAGGGAGAGTGCGTTTCAAATAGAGTGTACACTACATGATACACTACCATAAAAAAGTTGACAAGAGTTCAGCAAAACTTTCCCTTATTTTGAAAAACAGCATTTTTTAACCGCGAAATGCATCATGCGAGTTACTGGAGGATAATAAAACACGGGAATAAAACGCCCCTTTTCACCACAAAATTTATTCTAAAGGGCATATGATCCTAGGCAATCGCATGGAGCATAGCATTTTTCTGTGACATAACTTTTAGTCGCTTATCAAAAAAGCAATTGCCGATATCTGACCAATAACTTGTTAGCATGCCCAAGTGTCAAGTCGCATGCAGTTGACTTGAAGGCAACTTTGTTGCTACGTCACTAACCATAACTGGATGCTGGTAGCAATTGTGAAAATGCATGTGATTACTAATAATATCGCAAGCTGTGACTTCTACATGTAGAATGTTGTGTCCTTAACAAAATCTTCACAACCTTCTTTCTTCCCTCTTAGACCGCCAAGCCATGGGCAACATGAACAACCTAAGTATAGCAAAAAAATGTACACATTTATACTATTACATTGCACACATAATGTAATGTGCCAGAAATGCAATTTTTCCCATACTCTTGAAAAAATAGCAGAATCATTGTTTAATTCTGATGAAATATTCATGATGCATTAGGATGAAATCAAATAACATCTATTATTATCAAACATGTGTTACATACATGAGACACAAAGTTGCTTATAATACAGTGAGACTAAAAGTCACTCATGGCCGGCACAGTGAATGAGCATTCTTGAACAGTGGATGTGGTTTAGCATGGAAGCTCTAAATTTGATTGGTCCAGAGCAATAAAGTAACTACTCAAGTTTTATAAGCTGCCATTGTTTGTAAGTCATTCAATAAGACAAACATCACATACAAATTCTTTAATTTGACACATCATTTGTAAAAATTGAGCAAAAAACGATGAAGATATTGGGACAGGAAGTCTGTTATCACCTAAATCAATGCTGCACTTAATAATTAGATTTTCCAAAGGATACCACAGCAGGTAAAATGATCGCATGCATGGGTGAATGATTATTTTCTGTCCCATCTCATCAAATGTAACTTTTGATTTGGACGGTAATCGACTTCCTGTCCAATAACTAAACTCCTTCATTTCTTGGTCAAGTTTTAACAATGAGTTGTCAAATTAATTAAAGAATAGATCTGTCGTAATAAAATGTATATTTCTGATTTGTGTTTTATTGAATGACTAATTACGAGCAATGGCAGCTTATAAAACTTTTACTTCCTTATCTTTTTGTGCTATATATGTGTATTACAATGAGTAGAACTATGTACAATGTAAAGCTTGTAACATTTAGACCTGAGAGTACAGACCAGTCATTCATCAATCTACCATGTTCACATAAGTCTTTCAACTTTACAATCTAATTAATGGAGACAGGAAGAGGGTCTCCCTATGCTGTGTGAAATGATCAACATTACCTGCAGGCAATTCAATAACTATCAGGTATGTAGCACAATACGCCATGTACTTTCTGATGATCTCAGCCACAGGTTGTTCACATTGGAGAAGGCAATTCAATAACTATCAGGTATGTAGCACAATACACCATGTACTTTCTGATGATCTCAGCCACAGGTTGTTCACATTGAAGAAGATTTCAAACAGATTTGAGTCTGGGCTCCACCATGTTTGTGTGTCATCTGTGGATGGCACCAATGTGTTCCTCCAGATTATTTCACCCTGCACCTTGCTCACGTTTACAGCTTGTTTGCTTTCTGTAGTATGCACACCTTCATAATGCACAAGCCTAAAGAGGAGGTGCCGGAGGTACACTATTTTATCTCCATATGAAAATTTAATACGGCAAATTTATCATCTAGGTTACACAGAGAGCTATTCTAAGTCAGCATTTTTAAGACTACTAAATCTCATTGGAATATTTCCACATGTAGGCCTAAACACAAACAATGTTACATACATGTACAATTGTACACTTATACATTTTCTGCCATTGTACATTTACAATAAACATGTGATCATATTTCGCGTCCACATTTGTTCAAGCCATTAGTTTTTTATTCAAATTCATTTAAAACTCTAAATCAATAGTTCTAGTTCTCACTGTCTGAGCTTTTTTTAAATAATCTAAATGCATTTTGTCAAGTGCACAATATAGGTTCATGAAAGATGGTAAAACTGAACAGGTATGTCTCGATCCAGCAGTTGCCCTTCTAAGCAGTGTATTTAGTTGGTGCACAATGTAGGTTACAGACCTTGCTATTCGCACCACCATAATGCCCAATTCCTTTCCTCCTTACTTCCTTTGTAACATGCTTGATGAAATCCCAGGCGCCAACATGTAAATATAGCGTAAACCGGTGTTGTTTCCACAACGCAGATCATCATAAAAGGATACGTAACTGGGAAGTATGCAATGGGGTCATTACACTTCATTGGGATAAGTCCAGGTTTTAGATTTATAAGGATTTTCTACATAGTACTCTTCTACATTTTGTACTTGCATTTTTACACCTACACATGCAACCACAAAAACCCCTACATACATAGTATACAAACTATTTTTATCATTTTATCTCTTGCCAACACTTATACACCACCTATTTTAAGATCTTGATTTTCATGAACAATGCATAACAAAAGGATCTAGTTCAGTAGTATTGTACAGTAGGGTTGGGATTTTCGGGTAATTTTGTGCCTGGGTACCTGTTTATTTTTTCGGGCGGGTAAAGTTGTTTTTTTCCGGTTTTGTAGTGTCCCTGAGCCTAGACCTAAATGCTAGGCTCATTCATGGTTGACCTAAAAAAATGCATGATGTTTTGTGTTCTTAATATGAAAAATGATATTTTGTATTCATGTCATACTCTATTAATGATATCAAAATGCATTCAAATTCAATGTATTTTGATATCATAGAGTATGACATGAATACAAAATCAATTTTCATGTTAAAAACACAAAACATCATGCAAATTTTTTTTTTTTGGTATCCGGGCATGGAATTTCATGCCCGGTACTAGGCTACCCGGCGGGACTCAACCTTACTGTACAGCTATCATGATGGATTATGGCACTATGCTGCCAATTTGTAGAATAAATAGTGACAAAAATAATACAAAATTAAAGAGTGCAAGAAAGTCATATGAACAACCGCTGCATTTTGTCATCAAAAATGAGACTTTAGATACTTCCAGGAGCAGCTATGATAACCTGATGAACAATTGATCTCAAAACCAGTCCCTCGTGAGATAAACATTTGTCAAGGTTTTGGGTTCCTCTGCAAATGCAATTTCAAAATCTTGAATTCACGAGGGAGCCCTTGCGCATACAACTTTTATGCAATCACACAGCACTTTGAGATGAAACACAAAACTTTGATTTACTTAAAACAGGGAGTGTTATTGTGTATGTTTATGTCGTCCAATCAAAACCACTAACTAGAAAATCAGCCCACAGTAGTAGTATCATATCCATGACTATGCATTTAACACAACAGTAATTTCCTAAGCAGAGTTAATTCTGCATTTTACAGATGTAGGTTCTAATCTCTGCTTACTATGTTACAAGTAGGGATACCTTATAACGGCTAAATTAATGTTGTCATGTCAGTCCTTATGCTTTCAGGGTTGTACCTTTTCACACCCACATCCTGCAACCAATCCAAGAACATCAATCCTGGGGGTGGAGTGGGGCAGGTGGACATGACCCCCATATACTTTTCAAAGATGGGGTTGGCACACTATCAAATGTACCCCCCCCCCCCACACACACACACACATTTGGGCAACTTTAATCATAAAGCTGCAAGCCCAATGCTGTTTAATTTGGAACAAGTAGAAAATTATAGTCTATGTAAAAAATAAAGTGCACCAAATGGCTTCAATTGGGACTTCATTTTGAAACATTTTCTGTAACTTCTGAGGGGGTACATCTCCCCTTAGACACCGCACTCTGCCACACAAACATGTGGCACATCTGAGTCCACACCTGCCTGCTGCATCTATCATCACTGGGTACATAAGCTGGATGTAACCCATTATTATAGGATCATTCTCTTAGGCTTCTTTCAATTTTTTTACCTTTTTTCAAAGTCATCTTTCGTGATTTATGATGCAGGGTAGTTTAAAAAAGAAAGAATGTGTTAAAATATTTCTAAAGATAAACCATGTCATTTAACCAGTGGCAAGCCAGGTGGACATTCAGAAAAATATATTCAGACAAATATAGGATGGAAAGAATGAAAATTAATTTTGACAAATGCCATTTTTGATCATTATTTTGTTCATTACTTCTGTATGACCGGTGTATTGCCCCTTGGAAATGACTTGGTTAGTTGCACCACTGCATTTGATTATCAAACTATACTTCGATGTTCCTTATGATTGCTAAGATTAATATGCGCATAAGTGTGTTAGCCAATGGTAAATAGCCATAGCCAATGGCTAAAAGCCACAGCCAATGGCTAAAAGCCACAGCCAATGGCTAAAAGCCACAGCCAATGGCTAAAAGCCACAGCCAATGGCTAAAAGCCACAGCTAATGGCTAAAAGCCACAGCCAATGGCTAAAAGCCACAGCTAATGGCTAAAAGCCACAGCCAATACCTAAAAGCCACAGCCAATGGCTAAAAGCCACAGCCAATGGCTAAAAGCCACAGCCAATGGCTAAAAGCCACAGCTAATGGCTAAAAGCCACAGCCAATACCTAAAAGCCACAGCCAATGGCTAAAAGCCACAGCCAATGGCTAAAAGCCACAGCCAATGGCTAAAAGCCACAGCCAATGGCTAAAAGCCACAGCCAATGGCTAAAAGCCACAGCCAATGGCTAATAGCCATAGCCAATAGTAATTTCCAAGGTACATGTAAAATCAACAAATTATTGAAAGTAATTACTCCGGCACAAATATCAAAACTTACATGTATCAACAATTGAACAGAATAGACTTGCATGACTATTGAAGGTGTATCGATAGTGAGATTTATGCTAATAGAGTAAGAATACTTACATGCTATACTCACCCAAACTGCGGAAGTAAAGACATTTTATTTGTTCTAAGACATTTTTTGCCTCAATTGTAAATTTGCTTTGACTTACTATTTCTTGCTCTTTTTTGTTTTAACTATGATGTGAGTTTTGCACTGATTTTATCCTAGACCTGAAAACTACTAGAACATGGTCTCAATGTCACAAGAGGGCAGTGTTCCATCTTGCTATACTAGATGATTTCATTCCTGACTGACTGACTCACCACACAATTAATGAAATCAGGAAGGAACTAGTTAGATACAAGGGTCTGCACAAGTATCACTGATGATAGCTTCACAATTATACCAATCATGGACACTGATCCACTAACATCTTAATCATCTCACCCATCATTAAAAGAACCCCCCCCCCCCACCACACACACATACACCCACACACACACAAATCCTTTGGAACACTTGGGCAGCATACTGTTGCAGACACCAATCAATAACCAGTTGGAGCAATGAAATTACTGCATGAAATGAGAAGTTGTTTATTGAAAGGTAGAATGAATATCTATCCTGACATACATTTATCCTTTAAGCTGAGTGAGGATAGAACCCTCACTCTTGTTTCTAGCCTACCCATTATTTCACCGACTGGAGGAATTTCAGAAAACTTCATTTCGTCATACCATGAGTTATCATTCATGTCTTTTCAGGTGCGCTGGTTTGATTGCACGTCATCATGAAAAGTATGATTTGCAGCACACCATCATGTAGACACTACACTAAAATGTCAAATTCCAAACACACACCCCTACACCATCACCCCGCCCAGCACACAGATACATCCTAAGGTGTGTGATTTGTAGTACATATCTGGAATTTTCAAAAGACAAGAATACATCAAGGAGTACACTTACAGATCCCAGGAATGTGACTTCAAATCATACACCTACATCACACACATCCTATGGGTTGTGATTTATAGCACACCTGGCATTTTTCAAGCATGGGGCCTTGTAACATATCATAGACCCTGTACCCAATGTGGAATTTTCTTTGTTCCATGAACATTGAACAGAGATTAAAAATGCTATTTGCCTGATGTCTACGCACAGGTCTTTGTTTGTTTTGTTCAAATGAAGCAAAAAGGGTACTTTTGACCAAGCAATTCTGAATTCAACTAAGCTATTTTTGTAAGGTGTACGCTCAACTCATTCGACAAAGTAAAGTGATCACATGGCAAGTGACAATTGCTAGCCTATCACTGTTGGCAGGCAGGGCACCCTTTTTAAAGGGTGCCACTTGGAAATTTGGAAAATCCTTAAAAGGGTGAGGGTTTAAACTTTGTTGGTAAAAAGGGTGGATTGATATAAAGGGTGGGAGTAAAATAAAAAGGGTGGGAGTGCCAGCTTAATTACAATATATTTTCATTGAATGATAAAATCATCCTAGTTTCCAAGAATAAGTGCCAAACCACAAGAATAAGTGCCAAACCACTGCCAGCAAACCATTACCATATCGCAAGATAAAATTCCATTTGATGCATGTTTACATCCACTAGGCTATCCTGTGATGATAGGTGCAGAATTCGGCGTACTTAAAATTTACTTCGAACCAAATTGCCTGTGACTTCATCAATGTATACAAATGGGGGGAAAAGTAAAAAGTGGTGGGGGTCAGGAATTTTCAGTGTAAAGGGTGCCTCAGTATAAAGCGTGGGGGTCAGGAATTTTCAATATAAAGGGTGCCTCAATAAAAAGGGTGGGGGTAAAATAAAAAGGGTGGGGGTCAAACCCCACTGCCAAGTATGCTATGTTAAAGTTTGTATATATACCAGTATAATACCACATCTCTGTCTAGTGACGCATGTCAACTTGCATCCATTTTACTAACTTTCAGCATTAGTTTTACCCATTTAGAGTTTAATTTGTTATACAAGCAATATAGCATTGTTACATTGGCATGGCCAACAATATTTTGCGGTAAGACCTGGACAGAGGACAAGGAATTGGCACTAATTAATGCTTTGATCTTCGTTAATTTTTGTCAAATGTGTACAGTACAATGTCTTCGTTTAATCTTCATTCAGCGCAATGTGTACGAACGCTTAATCTTTGTCGAATGAAGAAATTTCATAATGTGAACAGGGTCATAGATACCAGTCAGTAGACCACGCAATCTCAGGAATGTGTTTCAAAACACACACCTACAGCACACCCAAACATTTCACACACCTACAGCACACCCAAACATTTCACACACCTACAGCACACCCAAACATTTCACACACACCTACAGCACACCCAAACATTTCACACACCTACAGCACACCCAAACATTTCACACACCTACAGCACACCCAAACATTTCACACACCTACAGCACACCCAAACATTTCACACACCTACAGCACACCCCAACATTTCACACACCTACAGCACACCCAAACATTTCACACACCTACAGCACACCCAAACATTTCACACACCTACAGCACACCCAAACATTTCACACACCTACAGCACACCCAAACATTTCACACACCTACAGCACACCCAAACATTTCACACACCTACAGCACACCCAAACATTTCACACACCTACAGCACACCCAAACATTTCACACACCTACAGCACACCCAAACATTTCAAGGAGTGTGGTTTGTAACACCCCTTGAATTTTCCTGGTGATCCATCAATGAGTACTTTTTATAACTTTATGATGTATTCCTGTTATAAATACCTTTTAGGGCTCATATTAAAATTCCCTTACACAGGAAGGTGTGCGCCATCCTGCAGCTTTCCTGTGCTAGCCTTCTTTTGTTAAAATCCTGGGCAGGGTGTATCACTGATGCATATAATCCATCCGTTTTATGACCGAGCTTTCCTGAGGTGCGCGCTTAGCGAGGGGAATCCTGCCTTCTTTCTGTGTGAAAACGTGGTAGGGTATTTTAATATGAGCCCTTACCTGACAGTTTGCTGCTGCAGAAAAGGAAACGTTTTTCTTCTCTTTCTCCTACATGTAAAACCAACTGAATCACAAGTCATAAATAAGATCTAAATACAAATATGATAAATTTACTTACGACTAGTTCAGAGAGTGATTTGTCAATTTTTGCATCCCTTGGATCGATCTTCGGAGCGGGAGGTGCCTCTTTTTTCCGTTTGGTTGGCTCTCTCTTCTTACGAGGACTCTCATCTTCTGATTCTGACGATGATGATGACGATGAACTAGCCAATATCTGTGAAGCTTTTCCTTCATCTTCACTTGAAGAGGAAGATGATGATGAAGATGATGAACCTGAAGATGATGAGGAGGATGAAGATGATGATCTAGACTTGGATGCTGACTTGGATCTAGATCTTGATCTGGATGATGATGATGAAGATGAAGATGAGGATCCAGAGGATGATGATGAGGAGGAGGAGGAGGAGGACGATGACGAGGATGAATCTCGCTTGCTTTTCCTCTTTTTCTTCTCATCTGATGCTTTTGTTTTGCTTCTTGAACGTCTCTTGGACTTCTTTTCCTATAGAGAAAACCAAAATGAAATAAATAAATATAGAGTAAACTAAGAAAGCAGTTGTGTGAGTTGTGTAAGCGGTTTCATTACAGACTACAAAGTTTAAAAAAAAAAAAAAGACATTTGCTGAAGAATGGTACAAAGCTTTAATTAAGTTGAATGATGCATCAAAGCAAATAATACTCCACTAATGAATGAGCCTCACTGGTTACCAGTTTCCCAGCTTATAGGCTAAGATCTGTCTCCAAGTGTACAAAGCTATGATGTTCAAGGTTCCATGAGCAATCAGCTTCAATAATTGTACACACCACCTTGCTGTCTCCGTACATCTTCTAAACATCTGCTTATTGCTCCTGTTACATATCTCAGACAGGTGACCATGCTTTCTCCAGTGTTGCCCCTCAGTAAGGAACATGCTTGCTTCTGGTGTAAATATGCTTGTTCTACTGTTACCTTCAATAAGCTTATCAAAACTCAATTGCATCTTACCCCTAACCGCCTAAGGGCTTTTTGGCGACGGAAGGGAAAGAAGGAAAGAATAAAGAGAGAAAAGAAGGAAAGAAGTTGTTTGCTCTGGGTGGGATTCGAACCCGAGACCCCTCGCATGCCAAGCACTCGGTCGGCGACACTTTGCCACGGGTCTTGGGCTTCGCTGGCCAGCGAAACCGTGCCTATATATCACTTAGGGCGATTGCGTCATCACACCATGTGGGATGCATGCACTAACAGCGCATATATCAAGTAGTATTTTGTAGCATTCAGGAGCGTTAGGGTTAAGGAAGCCTATACTGAGTTTCGATAGTGGTAACCTAACCCTAACCACCTTCAGGTGACCAAACATGAACAAATTAGTAAATTATGCGGTGCATAAAATTATGCCCCAAAATATTATGTAATCAGAAAAGGCAAATTTGTAAAGAAGTGCAAGTACCAAAGAAATTGATCTATACTGCGCCAAAAAAGTATCCTTACACTTGGAAGAAAAATCCTAATTTTAAAACTAAACCATATTTGGGTAAATTTTTTTAGAGTACTATCTCATCCGGCACATGATAACACCCAGATGAATCCAATGTGACTTCAAGAAGCAAAGTTACAAGCATTTGATTAGACGAAGGTCCGTTTTAAAAGTGATAAACTGGCCTATTCAAAACTCCACAGACTAGACATCTGGTTTGAGAGGGGTGAATGGCTAATTTATGTATGCCTTTAATTTAAACACAAGGAACAAAAAGAAAACTGAAACAAAAGAACTGACAAATAAAATGAAAGTTATGAAAAGTACAGAGAGGTAATAACTGAAATAAAAACTGCTTTAAATAAAGCTTCATTGATGAAAATGTGTTGTCTCTTTCTTGCTTGTTGGAATCTTTTGCGCCTTGTATAGGCCAGTTTGTCACTTTTAAAACTGGACCTTCATCTATTCAATTGCTTGTATTAGTAACTTTACTTCTTGAGGTCACATTGGATTCAATGTGGTGTCATGATGTGAAGGATTAGATAGTGCATTTAATATAAAAATTTATTCCAACATGGTTCAGTTTTAGATTTGTGATTATTTTTCAAAGTGTAATGATACTTTTTTGGCACAGTATGCTTCTGTACACCATGAAGCATTTTGAACATATTTATATGAGGGACATTCAAAAAGTTCTGCCTCCATCCTCATCTCTCAGCATCTGCATGTAATAGCCCTTTCATATTTTTCATGATTGTAACCCAGGGTCTTATCTAGCTTGTGAGAACATTTTGTTTTAATATCATTTTCTATTTGTTGTAGGATGAAGTAAAAAAGGAAATCAGAATTCAATGTTGCGGAAACGGAGAAAATCTGTTCATTATCTACAAATAAGACACAAGTAGACCCAATTGAAAAGTCCATAAAATAACATTTGGTCACTTCAGTTGGCTTAAATGCAAACCGACATAAAGACAAATATTGACAATTTTGTAAATAACAAAAAGACCTGGCCCCTGGGTCACTCAATCAAAAAACATTGCTTTTTCACAAAGAAATTACAAGAGCAGATAAGAACTGTAATCAAATTTATATGTTTTACGTAAAAATTCCCAAAAGACATATATGCAGAAAAGGTCAAATGGAAGCATTTTAAACCCGCTATGGAAATGTCACTGGTAATTGAACACCAAGGAAACTAATTGAAAATAGCAAGTGACAAAAAGTGGCTGGGTGTATTTGATTTTTAACGATCAGCTCTTAATAATAATCAAAACTTAATAGCCATTTCATACAAATGGTCCCAACATCCCAAGTTGATTCTCATGTTCTGAAAGACAACAGTAAAAATTGGATGCTGGTATCATTTTTTTGAAGCTAATACACTTTTATTACTGGTCGTCTTGTGGGTTTCTTACACATTTGATCTTGTTTTAATTACAATCTGTTAGCATACAGTGTAATCATAACACTACAGATCAAGCTAATCTTGTAGGAGGGATACACACTTCGGATCGGGATGAGGTTTTATAGTTTGTTCCAAATTTTTCGGAATGGGTCGGGTCGGGTTGGTATTATTCAGGTAATGCCAGGATCGGGATGGAAAAAATCTTGTCCCGCAGGGCTATGATTTGAAGGAAGTTGTTTTCCGTAAAGTGTCGGATGCGTGCCGTTAGACCAATAGGCCTATAAAATAAATGCTGTGCCGGACAAAAGTCTTTGAACAAGGCAAAGATTCAAAGAAAAAAAAAACATCTGAATCCAGCGATGCTGAGGTCTTCATCAGTGCTCGGGCCCCAGTACTATAAAGTATAAATACTCGGAGACTCGTTTCTGATTAGAAAACATTAGAAAAACATGTTTGTGCTCTTGATTGACTTACTAATCACTATTCCTTTTCAGACTACCGATAATGTCAAAGCTTTAATAGAAATGTAGTGGTGGTGTCTTGGTTTTGGGCGTGTTCCCATGCATCCGAAAACCACCTGAAGGACATGCTTTTCCCGATACCTATCTATACCCGAAATATCAGATTGATGTGTCGAAGCGTGGCGAAATGCATAGCCAGACAATCAGACAGACACACACACTTCGCTCGTTATTTTAGTATAGTATATTATTATTATTATTTATTAACACTAGATGCCAGTATATAGCCTGCTGTTTTGTGTACATTTGTATTGAGACAGATATAATCATATTGCATTTTCGGTTCAGAGCAGCAATTGTCGGTTCTTCACTGTGATTTTTGGTTCTTGACTGCCATTTTCTGCTCACATGACTATATGTTTTGCTGAAGGCTTTATTTTAGTCTTCTTGAAATTTGTTGCTGCTGCTGCGTTTTGTCGCAAAGGCAGAACGTATGTAAGAAAGGGAGCTATATTCTGGACTCTAATCTTCTGAGTGTCTACAAAATGAACGTAACTTTTGCAGAAAGGCAACACAATCTTCCCTAAATCCTTCATTGACAATACTATATACAAAGGGGTTCACAGCATAATTGATGATAAAAAGGTCAGAAACAAATATAAAATACTTTTGACCAAGAAATGGCGATAAAGAAATCATTCCAAATGTTGTTACACATATTACGCTGGCTATGAACAGCATCAATGTAACTTTGCAAAATGGGCGTGGCTGTTTCTGTGGTTCTGTAACCAATTCAGGAATATGTGGAGTTACCCTATCATCATCAGTTGAGTGACATGAAGATGACTTTGAATTATGTCGTTCATTAAATGTGCTCTCACAGTTAACCCCACTACCACTAGGGTTGTCTAAAACTACACCTGGAATTTGATACCAGTTATCAATGTACCTTTCACCATGACAAATTGAACTTGATGATTGAAAATCACTGAGACAATGAAGGTTTCTATCAGTTTCTAAGTTTGTTACATCATTAATATCTGTGAAATCCACCTGTATTGAATTGGCACGCCTCTGTTTGGAGGTAGGTTTCAAGGTATCATTCATTTCTAGAATGTGATCATTTGATACAGTATGATCCTCACACTGCTGCACTGGTGAGCTCAGATTCTTCCTAGGCTTATTAGAATCATGGTCTTGTCTAAAAGATTGATTGGATGATATTCTCTTTCGTAACATAACCGTGATTTTAACATACAGAATTAACAAGAATACAGTAAGTACTACAGCTGGAATAGCGAAAACAAATTTCTTTCCCAGTGTCATATTTTTTCCATCAACATAAAAATAACAATATATTTTATCATCATCATTTTGCATGTCTTGTATTACACTAATGACAGCAAGAGTCAAAGTAAGAAAACCAGCGGCAAAAGTACACAAACAAATTAGTCTAAATGCTCTCTGTCTATCAACAAGCTCTGTTTGATTAAAAGTCTTCACCAATTTATACCTTTCAAATGCTGCCAAAGCAAGTAGGAAAATATCCCAGTATGTGGCGTATAAAGATATGGCTTTTGCCATTGCACAAAACATGATGGAGATAGGTCCGTACATGTAGATGTGATGATACATTATGTATCTATGAGGCAACTGGATGCAACCTATGAGATCCACTATTGCGAGCCAAAATATAATTATCTGTGTTGATTTCATCTTAGCTGTACAGGTGTAAAGAGTCATTAGTATCAAGATGTTTCCTGGTATTCCTACAATGCCAACAACACCGTACCATATAGCAGTAATGGCACTGTGATGATCCCAGATGGCCGTACTCAATAAACAGTCGGATTCATTTAAACAGGCACTCATATTGAAAACAAGTTGAGTTGCTGTTACTATTCAATGGTTAAGATGTTAGCAGACAAAGGTATGCATACTGGTTCTGTACAAGTAGTCCTGAAGTGGTGATGACTTGCCATTGGTAGAGGAAACTGAGAATAGCACAGAGATGATGATAACAGTCACACGTTGGTATGAAGAGGAAACAAAAGATCTATGCACAAATCTAAAATGTAGAGAAACTTTCAGCAATGTGTTCTACCTGGCAGTGACCATCAGTAATTAATGCTATTTTTTCCAAAGATGGCTTTGACTCTTGGGTAAAATTTTCTAAGAGTGATATGAATGCATGACCATTAATAAACAAAATTATCGGGAAGTAGAATCACAAGTCAAAAACAGTTAAACTGACACTTAACCATCATCCCATTTCAACAACTCACTAAGCGAAAACACTTCATATCAGATTGTATACATGTTATCTCAAAATCCATCACATTTCTTTTTCTTCAGGTCATTTCTCCCAATACTTTCAAATAAAGTCAATTATGCCGCACCTTGCACAGACTTCTTTTTCCTTTAGTCAAACCTCCCACACATATAAGAGCAATAATCCAGCAACAGGCTGGGAACTTATGACTGGCAACAGCCAAAAATAGATTTCCTTTTAAGTTGTGTGGTAAGTTGCTTTTGCCTTGAACAATGGTGGTTTTATATATTGTAGCCATAGCAACGGATATTTCTTCCATTATCAGCCAATATAGCCATTTGTCAGACTTTAGAAAAATACCCAGGTTTTTAATGATTTAGTAACTCTACGTCTCACATGAAATTTATTAATTTAGTTTAAATTTGGTATTACCTAGCTGGGGGGTTTACAACGATTTTTCTTCTTTCCTTCTTCTTCTTCTTCTTCTTTCTGGCAATAAATTTCAAAATGCGTCTCCTCCTACATGTTACACCCTACAATTATGTCACTTGCACATATGTATCGGCTATATCCAGTGCCCATAAGGTTTAAACAGAATTGGGGTCAAAGGTCATTAAGGGGGCATTTCCAGTAATTAACCAAATACCTTCAAAATGCTTCTTCTGTCACATACATGTACTATATAGTACAATGATGTCATTTGCATATATGCATCAGCTATACCACATGCCTGTAACTTTCAAACAGAATTGGGGTCAAACTTAATGATCTGGGGAACATTTTGGAACACTTTGCAAGGGTCAGGTCAAAGGTTATCTGGGGTCAAATCTTATAATTTCATTTTCTGGCTATCTGTAAGGGGTATGGGGCTCAAATTCAGTGACAACAAATCTCATAACCAGGGGAACATTTTGCAGGGGTCAGGTCAAAGGTCATGCAGAGGTCAAATCTTAGAAATGTATTTTCTGGACATCTGAAAGGGGTACGGGGATCAAACTCGGTGACCATTTTGCAGGGGTCAGGTCAATTGTCATCTGGGAATGGGATCAAATTTTAAAACTGCATTTTCTGGACATCTGTAAGGAGTATGTGACTCAAACTCGGTGACAACAAACATCATGATTAGAGGAACGTTTTTGGAACATTTTGCAGGGGTCAGATACCTCCACAACACAACACGCCTAGCTAGGTTTGTGGTCTATGACCACCATTTGCCACTAGTTATTTTTCTGATATAACAGGAAGCTTAGTAGCAAACCACATTGCATTTGGGATGAAATCAAAACTTGACGACCGGTTCCATCCAGTTCCATCCGGTTTCTATTCAAAATGTTATTTCATCCCTTACAAAAAAAGAATGAGTTTAAAAATTCGGCTAATTTATTTATTTTAAATTTAAACACTGTTTGGCAGAATATCAAACCTCCACCCTTTTTATTTTTCCCCCACACTTTTTAGCCAGTCACCCTTTTTATCACAAATTAAACCTCATCCTTTTGTGACCAAAGCTTACAACATTGTAGTTATCAAATACGGAAGACTTAAAGGAAATCTGTACCATAAACTAATCAATGGCTATATAGTTGCAGTAATAATAAAAACAACAAACAGTAAAAGTCCCAAACTTATATACGTCCAAATAAAGGAGAAATTCTTAATTCCTTACGACAATCAGCGATCAGTTTGTAATCCATGGTGGCGGCCATATTGATACCCGATGTATTTTATTACGCTGTAACGGTACCCCGATTTTAAAACCAGCGAAACCTGTGCCACGAGCCTCGTCCCTCGTGAACTTTGGTGACACGAAGCGAACTACCAAAGTTCAGATTCAACATTCGTTCAAAAGAAAACGCGACAATTTTTACCCATAAAACTACAGAAGAACATAAAAAATGTATTTTAAGTAATATTTATGATCAACAATGTCTTTTGAGAACGAAAAGTAAAAACAGCACTAAAAACCAAAATTCGCTGTGGGGTCGCGAATGCCATAGCAACACACGTTCGCCGCGGGTCTGTGTGAAAGGTTACACTACCGCTTGTGGCAGAAAGGATTCGCAAGCAGCTATCATGGCGGCTTCCATGAATCGCAGAAACAAAGGATTAAAAGTGCTTTTTCTTTGTTAGGAATATTCCGAAATTTATATAGACCCTCAATTTCTAGCTAAGACCCTGCTTGGGTGGGTTTGCATAGTTATAGTAAGGTATGGGAGAAGGGTTATAGTTGGTGTAAGGTAAAAAAAAACATCAATACAAAGTAAAATTTGAAATTTGAAAAAATACAGTCCAGTGAATAGATACATCAGGTTTGTACTAATGTTTATGAAGGGTACCATTATAAGTAAGATTAGTGTAACGGAATTTGCATCTGCCTGTAAAATTGTCCTGGGGCCCTCACACAGTTTGTTTACGTGTACGGCCAACGTTGTTTGGGAAATCTGAGATCATCGTCAGTCACGCTGTTTTACTCATTGCATCGCCACGATCAGGGTGGCAGTATATGCGTAGACTGAACTTGTGCCCAGGGAGATTGTGATGTTTCACATTCTTTTTTGCTGTGCCAACAGAATCGTAAAATCATGGCTGCATGGGGGGGGGTGGGAAATACTTTTGTGTGATTTTAAAAGTGATTATTTCTGCGTTATTCGACCAACAATCGTCGTAATTAATGGACTCACAAGATGCTGATGTAATTGAGATAAATCGTGGATCTGATTGAGAAGCTTCAGAGGTGATTTGGGAGTAATTATGTGTGATTTTTGCTGCATAAACATTGCGATGTGGCATGCATCATCCTGATCTGTGACATGGTTTTTATCCTGCTGCGCCATGGAGAGTGATTTTGTTTATAAAACACTGATTATTTTTGTCTACGATCATCAAAAGTTTTGTGCTTGTGTGGTTTGATCAACATGCTGCAGACGCGGATGGTGCTGAATGATGGGATCGTCGCTGCAAAAACATTGGGGTACTTCTGTTGGTTTGCATTGGATACAGCGTAATGGAGTTTGGGTTCTTCGTTCTGCCAGCGACAGTGCATTTGGACATATATGGGTCATCGAAATCGGCAATCGTGATCTTGTGTGTAGCATATAGAGTAGACTGCATAAACAGGTTCGAAGATTATGTATAGAAATGACTCTTATTGTTCAGCGCTGACATAGTCGGCCATAATGCCTCCACCTTGAGGCGTATCATTTTAACCGGTGCAATTTCACTAGGAGCTGGCTATCCCTAAATGTTGACTGTACCCACCAAGTTTCATGCCCATACAACAGTTTAATAACTTGACCTTACATGACCCCTGGGTGACCTTGGATGACCCTGGAATGACCTTCCAAAAATTTGACTCTAAATGTTGACTGTACCCACCAAGTTTCATGCCCATGCAACAGTTTTTAGTAACTTGACCTCAGATGACCCCGGATGACCCCAAAATGACCTTCCAAAATTTTGGCTCTAAATGTTGACTGTACCCACCAAGTTTTATGCCCATATGACAGATTTTAGTAATTTGACCTCAGATGACCCCTGGGTGACCTTGGCTGACCCCAAAATGACCTTCAAAAAATCTGGCTCTAAATGTTGACTGTACTCACCCAGTTTCATGCCCATATGGCAAATTTTTCCAATTTGACCTCAGATGACCCCTGGATGACCTCGGGTGACCTTGACCCACTGACCAATACAAACTTTTTCTGTCTAGGGTCAAGATGCACCCACCCACCAAGTTTGAGGAATGTGCAACCCCTAGTCTCAGAGAAAATGGTATTTTGCTTTTACGCATAAATTATGCAAATTAGGTACTTAATTACCATATTTTGTGCTGAAAATCTAATCAGGTCAAGAACCTCTGGCCCCGCTACTCCCCACCAAGTTACGTCACTGTAACCCATACGGATCTCCAGATAATCTGTTCACAAGGTTTTTTGCTTATTACGCATTTTACGCATAAATTATGCAAATTAGGTACTTATTTACCATATTTTGCAACGAAAACCTCCTATAATTTGAAGACCCCCAATGACCATCCCTCCACCAACTTGCATCACTGTACATCTTACCAGTTCTGAGAAATTGCACTCGCAAGCTCGGACGGACAGACGGACAGAGAGACAGAGAGACAGACGGACAACCAGGAAACATATTACCTCCGGTGGAGGCATAAGAGGCATAAAAAGGTGCACTTTTCAGACATAAACATAAATACACCCGGGTTCACACACATTTCTGTTTACCATTGCATTTTTATGACAGTGTTTTGGTCCATTTTATTGTGTATATTTTTATGTTTTATTATGTGCCCCAATGATTTTGTTTTACTGACTAATTGTTTTGCTGGAACCAATAATGTTCTCCCCTACTGTTACATGATGTGTGATATTCATTATGTTTTATGAGTCAAGCCAACCGTTGTGGTACACATTATATGAAACCAAAATTTGATTTTGATATCATCAGTGCCATATAGCAATTGTTCATGTATTCAAGTTAAAGGGCGACTCCGGCAATCATAACATTATGCCTTATAATATTAATGTTAGAAAAATAATTATCAAGCACGAATCACATTGTTTTATTTTAAAAAAACCTCATATTGACCATAAAAACTAATAAAAACAGTCGGCTCTCAACACGCGATATTCAAAATTCCTGCGCCGAAATTGTCTAAGTGCAATGACGTAATGGTTATTTGTGTTCAATTGTCGTCAGCCTTCATTGTATTACTGGGACGTCATTGCACTCGGCGCCCGGGAATTTTGAATATCGCTTGTTGAGAAACGGGTGTTTTTATTCGTTTTTATGTTCACTATGGGTTTGTTTTTAATAAAACCATGTGATTCATGCTTGATAATTATTTTTCTAACATATAAGGAATAATATTCTGATTGCCGGAGACGTCCTTTAATATAAGATTATTTCCAAGGTGTATCCAAAATGAGTCTTGTGTGATTTTCTAGCTATCACAGGCGATCACTACATTACACATTTGCCTATTCATCGCAACGATATTTTGCAATCATCGATTTTGAAGCATATGTGGCGATTTTACTCAAATAAAAGCCACGAAGGCCCACACAGTAGTTTTAACTTTCAATTACCTGCATTTAATTCCATAGAATAGGCGAAAATCTGTGACATTTTGATTAATTTTGCGGCCATTTTGAACTCCTAGTTAAATATTCGCAATAATTATTGCGAATATTCGCAATTAATGGCTAAAAAGGGGTATAATTAACCTAGTTCAATGCACTTTAAACAAAGACATTTGGTGTTTTATGTGCAAAACGTGATTATTCAAACAAATGAAAATATTAATTTTTTGAGTATTTCATGGCATTTTTATATGTCAAAATGAAAAGTTCCTACCTAAAAACTATAATAAATATGATATTTGGACTTTAATTTCTCATAAAAAACAAAAATTTCAGGCCAATAGTTACTAGAATAGTGATTCCAGATAAATTTTTGAAAACTACTCCAAACCCAGCTTTGCGCTAACTTGCCACGCACTCAGAATGCACTGACTGAGACATGATCGGCAGTGTTTTGAGGTCCGTACGGGTAGCCAGTATGGTCGGATTGGGGGCTTGCAGCGTGTTCAAAAGTGGACCTTTTGGGAATTTTTCCTTCCAGAAAGGGCTAATTTCAATGTTTTAACTGATTTTAAAAGATCTTTAACATGTTTAACAAAAAGAAAAAGAAAAATGGTGGACATTTTTTACTTGGATTCACACCCCACCTTTTGCTAGTGGCTCAATAGTCAGGTTCTTGCATTTTAAAGTACGGTATACTATACCTAAAATTAGTTTCTTCTTTATTGGGTTTATATTGGATGATGGTATTATTAAGTGGGTGTTGATATTTGGACATTTTTTGTTAGCCTACTTTCCTATTTTGTGTCTCAGTTCTTGACAGGTTGACACATTCAATTTGTTGGTTATTTAGGCCTACTTTCTCTCTCTCTCTCTCTTTCTGATGATCAAGTGAACTGGCCCTCGAGTTTCCGCAATGATCTTTGGAATAGGGAGCATGCGCCAGCCAGTAGGCCTACTCTAAAAGCTTCCAAAGGGTGCCTGCTCAAAGATAGGTCCTACACTGTAAGAAATAACGGTTCTAGAACCTTTTTTGTCCTCTCAGGAGCAGGGCCGTTCCCAGGGATTTTGCCGCCCTAGGCAAAGCCTTTACTGCCGCCCCACCAAAGCATACCAAAAAAGTGTTAATTTCAAGGGGGCCCGGTAAGGGAGTTAACCCCTTGAAAACTCATCAGGTTTGACCTGTTTGTATAGCCTACTGCCCTCGACCGTTTTCCTAAGTGGCGTAGATTTCTTTTTGAGATTGGGGGATGGAGTTGGAAAAAATTTCTTGAAGTATACTGAATTCAGCACCTTTTGGCGACATAATAAGTTTATGGTACCGGTACAAATGTGCAGGAAGCGTGCGAAAAAATTTGCCATTTTGAAGCTAAACTGTTGAAATTTGTGCAAATGGAATAAATTCGCGCAAAGCGCGAAAAAAAGTTGTACTTTTGGGACTAAAATGGCCAAATATGAGGTTAATTTGTCAGAAACCCACATACATTGTTGTATAGTCGTCAACATGGGGGCGGTGATTGTATGGACCATCCTCCCGGGATCTACGCCTACATGTATGATTTTCCTTCTTTTCTGTATTTTTACGCCCCCCCCTTTTTGTTCTTCTTCGGCACTTAGTGTTTTATGTTTCTTTTCTCCTCTCTTCTATTCTTCCTTCTATTTTGCTTTATTCCTTCTGTTTTTTCACCGCCCATTTTCATCTTCCTTTATTATAACTAAAAAGCGTTAACTTATAATATTATTTATGCATGCACAAAAATTTTATAGGCCTACAGGAAATTGGCTGGAAAATACATTCAAATTAGCATATCTCCGCAACCGCATGTCGTATGATGGCTCATCAGTTTTCTTTCATTTATCTTTTACCGTAATATGAGACTAGTTTGATGAGAATCAAAAAAAGTTCATTTTTTTTACATACAGGCCTATTTAATATCTTATTACACCAACATGACCAAACATTTAAAGAGCAATAACTTCCATAATCCTTATGGAATAAGATATCACAAAGGGGATTCAGTTTTGAGTTTGCCTCTTTCACACTCCGGAATTCGGCCAGGTTTCTGCACCTGACCCTACCCCGCCTAGGCTAGCCTCCCTGACCGCTCCGGGCTTTTTCTGTTACGGTACATAATTGGTGTCAGAAGTGGGATTGTTGTTTGTTTGAGGTATATTCGTCTCAGGTTTGTGCTCGCAATTTCTGTTACATTGGTAACGTTTTAATGGAAATTACAATTCGTCGTAAATTACGAATGAAGTTTTATACAAAAGCTTCATAAAGTTTAGATGGACATGTCACATGGTCCGACCCCCCAGATTAAATCAATTACCTCTTGAGTGGGCTTTCCATTTTGCTTGGAATCAGAATCTGGCTTCTCTTGCTTGATTTTGATAGTCGCTTTTGGTTTCTCCTTTGCCTTTTTGGTCTTGGACTTCGTCATCGATTTGCTCTCTATTTTCTTCTTCGGCTCAGGCTCTGCATTGTCTGCCTCTGATTCTGAAGAACTGCTGTCTAATAAATTCAGATCATCGGGATCTTCATCATCGTCATCACTATGTGCTGGTGATAAACTTGGTGATTTGCTTGTATCAGCTGCCATTTCGTTACTGTAACACAATCAAAATCGAGACTAAATCAACAAATTGAAATTATCAGCAGCAAATTCACAGCACCAATCACTTTGTTACAGTGACCTCTCAACTTTGGTCTGACCTGGCAATGTTTCTGATTTGAAGAAAAGTTATTACTAAATTTAACCCATTTAACATTTTAAACAAATATTGATGTCTTTAAGTAATATAAAAAAGGTTCCTTGAAGCATTCCAGTGGTAATTAAATTAATAAAAAATGTAGTTTTGCTGGATCAGTCCGTATTTTTAAATATTTTAAAGGATTTTGAGACACTTCATTTTCTTTATGGAAACACTGCAAAAACATAAACAACCTTTGACCTACTTCACAAGATCAGACCGATGATGACCAAAAAGTTGTCCACATAGTCATATCGTTTTGATCAAATTCTGACTATCTAACATCCTTACATGTATATCCAAAATATATGCCAGATAAATCATAGTTTCGACAAGGTGATGTTGCAGTAGTAGTGCAAAATGAGTGGTTCACTTCCAGAGAACACCACAAGTAGTAGCGCTGTTCCTGCCACCCAATCTAGTTCTACAGGCTCTACACCGTTAAGCTCAAGTCTAACGTCAGTACCTGGCAAAATTCCTGCTGTCGTGTCGGCTGGACCTGGGGACTTACCTGTCGAATTAACATGTCGACCTACCGGTTTGGTTGTATTAACTGGCTTAGATATAACTTACAATGCCGTTCATAGGGCAATATGGGATTCGTTCAGTGCAAACAGGAGGCCAGATCGAGTGCCACTCAATTTTAAGATTTTGCCTGGGGATCACGAATATCCAAAATGTCGCTCCAAGGTTTGTATTCAATATTTCAATGCTATCTCATATGTTCACTGAAGAGGCGTTTTTGGTGTGTAGGACATAAAAAAGAACTTTTTTGTGTTAAGCTTAAAGAATAAAGTTACAATAAAAAGTGGCATTTAAATTAAACTTTAACCCTAACACCCAAAAATCTTACGATGAAAAAATCTGCGCATCCATGAATCCCAGGGTCTGCGATGACGCAATCACCCTAAGTGTTATATATGCGACGGAATTGCTGGCGGGCAGCAATAACCCGATGTAGCTACCGGTCCGTGATCGTGTGCTTGGCATGCGAGGGGTCAAAGGTTCGAATCCCGGGGGTGCCAAGTCAAAATTCTTCGTCTCCTTGACTTTTTCGGATCTTCTTTGACTTCCGATCCCAAAAAGCAGGGTCCAGTGTTAGGGTTAATGTACCGTATCTCAAAAAATGCTTAAGAACTCTTATAATATTTTGCAGTAAACCTTTGCTTTGTCGAGAGCGTATTTTGTCGCATATTTACTGCGTTGAAACACCCTGGTCTCTGATTGGCTGCTGAGGCGATCTTCTGTTGCCGAGTGGAAATATAAGAATGAACCGTATGTGATGCATGATGTTAGCTCCGACTTTGCAACATCGCAGTAGTACGCACTCGTCAAAGGTTTACTGCAAAATATTATAGCGTTGTCATTTTTTGGAACATATGTAACTAAATATTTTGTTGATGTTGGATGATAGTTATTTTGATGAGTCAACTATCTTTTAGAGCAAAAGTAACCCATTTTGAAAAGTCTAAAATTGAAATGCAATTTTAACATGTGTGATGCAATCGCCCGCCGTGATGGAATGTGTGACTATGTGTACTTCCAAACTTTCATTGCTTTACATGGTGCCATGCTTCATCGATTTTTACTAGATTTCAATAGCAATAGCCTCAAATCAAATGTGAATTAAGCTATCGGTGACTGTGAGCAAGTAAATTTAAATACATGTATGTAGAAGAATTACAATGTGACTTTAATTGAGGTTTTGTAACAGTATTATACAATGTATAGCTCAATCATGTTTGAATTAATATTTTGGGATGTATAGCCTAGACAATTCAATAGATAATCATGATGGATTTCCTTTAGAATACCTTACCTCAGGCACTAAGCTAAAGGGACTTTCAATGCTGGTCTTTTCAAGAATGGAATCACAGTAAACATATACAAAATGTAAAAGCCATTGAAGTGGTGGATTATTCTAAAGGATAACCCTCAATTCTCAATTATTAAACAGGTTTGAAGAATGTTTCTAAGGTATAACCTTCGGCCTAAAAAAGATTCGTATTGCCTTTTTTAAACCCTCCCCCCAAAAAAAATTTCCCTTGTACATGTATTAAGAAATTTTCATGATATGGTATAAAACTCGCAAAAAGTTTTGCCTGTTTGCAGTGTTGGAATTAAGCATTTTTTTATGCGTAGCAAAATTTGCTTTCATTACGTTTCTCTTGGTACATTCACATACTTCAGTGTGTAAGTCTATGGCATAAAAATGCTACTCAACTCCAAAATTGTGTAGCAAATCAAAATTGTGTAGCATTTTGCTATGTGATACCAGCTATTTCCAATGCTGCCTGTTTGTGATTTGTTCTACACAACTCTGATTTTTTAATAGCCTGACACACACGCCACAACACCAAAAGTTGCAAGTCAAGGATAGCCTATGAAAGCCCGGCTACGTATGCAGGCTTATTTCTAGTTACAAAATTACCAACTTTCTGCTCCTGACTTCTAAGGAGCTCTAAGGGCAATACAAACCTTTTTAGGCCTTACCATGCAACCTAATGATTTTTTCAAAATACAACTTGCATGCAGCAAATCTGTTGGAAAACATGCAACATATTTCTGTTCAAAATAAGCAAACAAAACAGATGTAAGTTTGATATGATATTCATTTTTTTTCACAGCAAAGAACATCCTATGAATGGTATATACCAAAAGGCATTTTGAAAACAAGCTGGATGAAAAAACATCTGGATGAGGTACCGTCCCTTGTTGTGGTCTTTTTTGATCTTGACTGGGATGAACAGCTGTGGACTGAGCACAAATTAGAATGTGCATCCAAAGTGGAAGTTGTCAGGTAATGTGGTCATTTATAAAGGATACATGTGCTTACTATGAAGTCTAGTTCAATTTAAATGGTTTTGGAAATTGGAATGGTTTTACAAATTGTAATGAACAAATTCATTAAATGCACACATGTATGCAAAATTATTGCAATTACCACTCAAATGAAGAATACATTACACTGACAACCAAGTTAATAAAGTCAGTGCATGTTATTTATTGATTTTTTTTAAATTGCTATCTTTACTTTTGGTACAATTGAAGTTAGCAATAGACTAGTATGATCAGAAGATGGTTTAATGTCAAATGAGGAAGAAATTTTAATTAAACCATCACTAAAACAGCTTTTTTTTAAAAGGACTCAGTTTTGATAAGAAGTGAGTCATGGTTTACCAGAACCACAACTTACTTTGAGCTTACCATGACTATAATGTTACAGTCATTAAAAATGTATCAAACTGTTTTTAAAAGAATGTATGTCAACAAGTTTCATACATTGCATGTTATTTTTCGTATTTAATAATATGGTGTTCTACATTTCTACTAACCTTGAATAATAATATTACTATCTTTGCAGGTCCAGTTTACAAGGAAGAGGCTCCAAAGTAGCTGTGGTTCTCATCCAAAAAAATGCCCCTCTCCCACCAGGTAATTTGTTACCTTTAGGTACAACTCTTATAAATTTATGTGAATATTTTGTTCAGAGCAACATTAGAATAGTAATTGCCACCCACCATAATCTTAACACTAATGCTGTAAGCTAATCCTACCCCTAACTTATAGACCGTTGATATATCAATAATAATGAATAAATCAACTATCCAATTATATCAATATAGCTGATAATATACAACTTTCTGAAGAAAATATATCCAAGTTGCCGATAATGAAAATAGGTATCTGAAAAATTGGGGAAAAGTGACTGAAAATGAGTAATTGTCCTAGGTCATGTGATGATATCGTTCTACTGGGTTTCCAAGGAGAAAGGCTTTCCATGCCAGCAATGAATGAAAAACAGGGATGAACTAATAATAGCAGGTGGTTATCATATACATGGATGAATGTAATGAAATTGGAAGTAAAATTGATTTGTTGATTTTTATCGATATTAAGTGACCAAAATATCAATTTTTTTAAACCTGACATCAACGATCCTTAGGCCCAACCCCTATCCCTTGGGGTGGGCAGTTATTCTTAAAGTCTTGCATTTTGTTTATTTTTCTTGTTGTGTTTTTTATACCCATTGATGACAGAAAAGATACCTTATGAATAAAAGATACGTATAAATGTAAATATAAAACAAACAAAAACAATACCACAGCTCCCTATTTCCTTTTTGTTTCCATTTTCTTTTGTTTTAGGAGAGGATGTAGTTGCTGCGGAAAGAGCAGCAGCATTGTGTGCAGCCTGTGAGTTGTCAGCTAAGTCTCTCTTTGTACTACCATGTGTTGATCATTTACTGGGGTATACTATCAGGTGAGTATATAGCTGGGGTAGGGGTTCTTGACTTTTGGGTCATAGGGATGGGTAGCTAAGAATCTGTGGATTTTCTGAGAAATCAAATATCATTTTATGGTAGGTAAGTTTTCGCCAAATTTGATTTTACATGCTGAATTCAACACACACAAGAAATGACGGTCTAATTTTAGAATGAGTGTTAGAATGAGTGATTACCATAAAAGAGTTGTGTCGGGAATTAACTGAATGATCATAGTGCACTACCAACGCTAAATGGCCGTGGTGGCTTATCATAAGTAGCAGATTGTCACTGAAAAGAGTGACCCAAATCAGTTCATAAAAAGCAACAATCAGCTAGGTTTATTATTTAGACAGACATGCACACTATTACAGCATACAGGAAAACAGGACCTGCAGCAGTAGGGTTTCTTATCCAGGAGTATTTCACTCCAGTGAGAGCATGCATCATATACCGGAGTCCAGTGCCTTACCAACTGAGTTATATGTGCATTTATGTACCCGCTATTTTAAACTATACAATTGAAGGAGATAAGTGATCTTGAGTGTGTTGTTGGGTACATGAGTGGATAGGTATGTGAGAGGCTGAAAGATGCAGGGATGAATGAGTGAATAAGCAGCAAGTAGAAAAGTTATACTTGAGTCTTAATCTCATCAGAAAGGTAAATTAATTAATAGGGTTAACAAATGAGAGCAATTAGTGTCAAATACATATTATGATCACAATGAATTTAACATTGCAGGCTAGAGAATGCATTCTATGAGTTGGCACAAGGGTACTATCACACAGAGGCAAGGAGAGTCAAAGCTCACAAAGAATTTCTCAATCGGACAACCCACCAGGTATTGTTGCATCTTTAGTTAAGATTCTCTTTTTGCTTATCAAAATGAGGACAATATTGGAAAAATTGTTTTTTGAATCAGAAAGCTGCTTTCAATGAGAAACCAATGCATTTACAAATGTGTTGCTTTCTCATTGTTTTACTGTTTGTGTCTTTTTCTTTTAAGTCATGTTTTTCCAGGAAGAGACTTCTCCTTGGAAAAATATTTTATGTAAAATTTGGCCTGAATAAAATGAAAGGTAATGTTAAATTGGGCCATTGTGGACACTGTATCCCCTCTACCTGGGACAAAATGGTCAATAACGGGGCCTTTGCCTACTCTGAATGACCAGGCTAGTTACTGGTCACCAAAAGATTGGATTCAGATGTATTTTGTTCTTTCTCACAATGCAAAGTTGTAAAATGTTTAATTTGATATTTTCTGACATTGTACCCATTTTGATAGAACCATAATGTGACACGACCAAGGGAAATGAGTCAGATGTCGCTAATATTGATTTTGAGATATTGGCAAAGAAAGTGTTAAAATTCTTTTGTTTTATATTGTTTTCAGAGATCGATAAATTGATGTAACTTCGCAAAGAAAAGTCGTACCTACATGGGGTTTTCAGTTTCTGAAAGCTCTAAATGTCCTCTTTAGAAATTTATGTAAAACTCATTTTCGACCAGGGTCAACATGTGACTCATTCCCCTTGATCATGTCAAATATGTTTATTTGTATTGTAGTGTTGCTTTAATACCATTGTCTCTCGCCTCTGTTTGCTCACTCACAAGATAATTGTTATTTGATTATATACAGCAGGATGAGCATGATTGTATCATCATCACTGGTGTAATGTTGTCATAAACTGTAATTGTTGTTTGTTTGTTCATGTGTTTGCTTGTTTTAAATACTTCTGTGTGTCGTATTGTTGACATAATTATTCAACATCAGGAATTGAGGGACCAGTTAGGATCACTGAATGTGGACAATTATTGTAAGGTATATGTATGATCAAATTTGTTGATTGTTTGCATGATATTCTATGCATATGCACTACTGAAGCATTTATCATACATGTATTATGTGTGGGATGAGTCAAAACCTGCTTGCAGCAGATAAAATATTAGAACTTGGTCTGTTCCCTCGGATCGCGATGTCCAACAGTAGAGGCGCATAGCGCCGTCATCGAGGTGCAAAGAGGCGCATAGCGCCGACATCGAGGCGCTTTAGTGCTCTCGGATTGCGATGTCCAACAGTAGAGGCGCGTAGCGCCTACATCGAAGCGCTGAGATGTAAAGAGGTGCGGAGCGCCAACATCGAGGCACTTTAGCGCCGAGGCCCAGTCAGAACTCAGATTGCTTGTACATGATATAGTCAGACCTCATAATTACTTGTGAGTTGCAGAGGCTCTAGAGCTAATAAAATATATGTTGACCACAACTATAGATATGATTTTGTTTGAGCTGCAAGTAAACTTACATTAGAATTCAACCCCAGTGTATTTAATAAGGACCTATACATTAGTAACATTACTAAGACTAGCCTTCACATTGATAACATCAGTTGATTAAATTCAGATTTCTGCTATGCCAGTGGTACATTTAGAATCAATGAACCATTGTATTGTATTTCAGAAGGTTCTTAAGCCATCGTTCCCATGTATAGACCACTTGACATGTGACGTCATTGCCCGGCAGTATGCACACGAATTATGGCACTTTCCATTGTTCTTTGCCCTGCAGTGTGCGTATGCATCGTAGTTTGCTCAGGGCACGTGTATTTTAAATATCCCACCACATTTCATATAGTACAAGAAAGCCATTGAACAGTGAAGCGGTTCGTTTGAGCATATCGATAGACCAATCCCTCGCCTTTGTTGATAAACAATGATGTCAAGTGGTCTATAGAAAGCCATATATGTGCAATGTTACTTGCGGTTTTTAAGTTTTAAGAAGAGAAGGGTTGACTGTCATCATCTGTGCCAGTGTTGGATGGGTATCTACAATGTAAGATATGATCTGTTGTGGAGAAAGTGAACTAATTCTGATATCCACTAAACAGCAGTGGTGTGAATAGAATGACACTGTAAAGCTCAAATGTATGTATGTTTGCTGTAGGATTCACTATGCCATGAATGGTTGAGTACAGGTTGTAACAGTTACAGGGACAAAGTCTCTAGGCTGTCTTGACAAATAGGACCTACTTATTTTTGTAGTCACAAACCATAACACAGAATGTCTAACACATTTATAAAGCATGTTTGTTATACCTTGTTTCATCTCAAATTTGGTAGTGACATCGGTGCCTATTTCGCTCAAATAATAATTGAACCACTCGCGTATACAAGGGCGGTATGTCAGTATGCTTGCAGCGCAACCATATTGGTATTGACATCACTACTAACTCAAGATGAAACCAAGTATAGTACATCAAGGCATTGTTTCTTGAGATTTTTGTAAGCATACATTGATATGGTATGGTATGAAATGCATTGTGCATAATATGTATCAATGTAACTGTTGCATATGGATGATACAGGTGCATAAATCACATATAATTCAGTCTGTTTGAATGCATGTGACTGTGGTTTCAACTTCAACAAATTAAAATGAGTTGCTAGAACGCAGTATCACACTTAGCCACAGTTGCATGGATTTTGATATCAAATGAAAAACAAATAGGGCTATGTTTATGGACTAGTACTAGTCAGAGGCGGATTTAAGGGAAAGGGCCCTGTTAGCAAAATAGCACAAGGTTCCAAGATGGTGGCCGGCACCATCTTGAAAAATTTAGTTTTGAACAAGAGGACCTTAAATCGTGTACAAAGACACTTTTTTGGATAAGTCGACCACAAGGATTTCAAATTTGACATTACTTTGACATTACAAACTCATATTTACCCAGAAATCCAAGATGGTGGCACGTGGCCCATCTTGAAAAAAATAAGTTTTGAACCAGATTACCTAAAATCGTGTACAAAGACACTTTTTCCGGTAAGTCGACCCCAAGAAATCCGAATCTGACATTAATTTGATGTTACAACATATTTTTTGCCCAGAAATCCAAGATGGCCCCCATTTGGTAGAGCGTAAATGTGATTTTTGAATGAGAGCAGAAGCATAAGTGTGTCATTTCCGACCCGTATCTAGAGTTTGGGCACCTTATGTGGGGTTTAGATGCCTTATCTTAGGTTTATGTTCCTCATTTAGGGTTAAAGCGCCTTATTTGGGGTTTGGACTGCTTTATCGGCGGTCTACGTCCCTTATCTGGGGTTACGGAGCATTATCTGGGGTTTAGATGCCTTATCTGGGTTTAGACTGCGATATGCTAAGGTTAAGGCATCTTAGCCACAGGTAAGGAACGTAAACCCAGGATAAGGCCGTCTAAACCACAGGTAAGGCGTCTTATCCCTAGATAAGGGATGTAAACCCAAGATAAGGCAGTTTAAACCCCATATAAGGGACATGAAACCCAGATAAGGTGGAAATGACACATTTATGCTTCTGCGGTGTGTTTTTTATTTCTATTTTTAATTTTATATGTTACAATGCTACGGCGACTTCACTTGAACATTTATGTTACATTGCATTTTATGTTACATACTTTCTGGACGGGCCGTAAATATTGGAGATCAAAGCTTTTATTTTCTTTCACATGTTTTCATTTTTCTGCGTACATGAAAACCCCTGAACTGGTATGCAAAAATGAATATATGCGCTCAAACTTCAAAATATGCGCAGGTTAGCGCGACCCCTGTTTTTGTATATATGATGCGATCAAGCAAAATCAGTCGGATTATTCATGGTTAATTTTTTTTTTAATTGAAAATAAATTACGAAAAAATTACAGTTTGTTATTTTTAATATGCAAACCATTAACCAATATTTACCTCTTCATGTAGCACATATTTTAATTATAAATGCATGGAAAACCAATGCATCTATAATATGTGATACATGAAGAGGTAAACACCAGTAAATGGTTTACATATTAGGATAACAAACTAATTTTTTTTCAACTTTTTTTCAAATTACCTGTGAATGATCTTAGCACTTCAGAATAGGTCCAGTGGTTCTCTAAAGTTGCCAAAAACTTCCAATTTTTTTTGGTCAAAATTAGAAAAAAAAATTTAATTAAAAATAAAATTTAGTTTTTTTCCAACCTTGAATAACAAGTAATTTAGGGTCTATAACTTCTTCTTTTTATTTTGCTTCTCGCTTCATTCTAATTAGACACCGACCTTAGTTCCAAAGGTTGGCAAGTATGCGCCGTTACGGGTGAGCGTGTGCTTTGCGCGCCCCGGGTTGCGCGCACCCTGTACAGATTTTTATTTTTACAATGTTAGCAGGTATGCGGGTTGTAATATAAATAATTAACCCACTGAATCACTCTGGATACAAACAAATACCACTAAACCCTGGTATTTTTTTCTTTTGTTTTCCACCCTATAGCTGCTGTTTGTAAGACATGCCTTCAAGATTGCATTCTTCAATGAGCTCAAACAAGACACACACTTAGCTCTCAAGTAAGTCAACCATTCATTATGTTTTTGATATTTTGAAAATATGATGCAATTTAATTAATTGACACTGGTGCTACTGCATGGTCACTGAGTTTAGCCACTGATAAAAATGTCATTGATACAATATAAAGACTAGGAAAGTATGAAATGCACTCACTTAATATGCCACTTGATTTACATTATAACAAGAGTTGGACAGGTTATGGTTATACAATTCACGTATTCAAAGTGCTAAATGGACTATCACCGATCTATCTCACTGACTACATCGCTACCTACATTCCACCTGGGAAAGGCCTTCGCTCTGAGCTTGATATTACTCGCCTTGTCATCCCCAGGAGTCATAGAAAAATTGGTGATGGTTCATTTAGTGTGTCTGGTCCAACCCTCTGGAACCAGTTACCGACTACCCTTCGCACTACTCTCACAGTTGAATCTTTTAAAAAGGGTCTTAAAACATATATTTTCTAATGTATTTTGCTGTTGTTATTTTTTTGTAAAGCGCAATGTTCATATTTTTGGTATTGCGCTATATCAAGCACCGTTGTTATGTTATTTTATGTTCCAATGTGCAACAAAAGGGCAGTGTATGGAAACGTGTCTGACATGATTTAATGTATGTAGTGTATTATTGACAGGCTTCAAAACAAGCTTACATATCTGAAGGCACAAAAGGAAAGTTGAAATCAATCTGATGAAGGGTATATATGAAAAAAACACCAATATTTGACAATATATAAGTTGAGAGAATAAAATAATATTAACTTTACGGTCCTGGATCAATTTATGAGCGGCATTGGCCCCAGGCCTGTCACATTTCGAGGCCTGTATGTAAGCTTATGGTTACTGTTTGTGTGTGTTTTACTATTTAATTTCCTGAATCTATTTCAGACAATACAAAATGGCCTATTCCCACATCACAGAACTGAGAGCTCACGACACCAATATGTTGGAACTGAAGACTATAGCTGGTTTTATTAACTACAAGGTAAAGATAATGTCATGCAATGATTGTAATTGTAGGGTGACTACAGCCAAGAGTGGACTGTACCATATATGACCTAATTAGCATTACATCCCACCCCCATAATTTAGGACCACTGCGACCTTTCTAATTTGCATAGAGCGTCCCGATTTCAATGCACCCTTAGCATGGAAAGGGTATATTTGGTTTTATTATTTGTCAAGATGATTATAACCATTTCTGCATTTCTTGTGGCTTATTTGGTTGGAAATATATAAGTGTAAGTAATAACATGTAATTAATACTGTCAAAGGAGTTGTCCAAAACATTTTAATATTTTAATGTAGCATTTGGTTTGTCATAATACTGTATTTACAAAAAATACTATCATAGTAAGCATTATAGCTAAAATAATAGTTTCTCGATCATGAGAGCTCAATAGGCACGCAATGACAATTGCATCGGCGTACAACGCCTACCACACACTCTGCATTTCCTGTGCGTGCACAATCATCGATCGCGCTATCGTGTCACTTGCGACATTATGCAGTGCACGCAGTACATTCATACTCTCATGAACGAGAAATTATTATTTTAGCTATAGTTTTGCTGACATTTGTATTTCCTCAATCTGAAAAGCGACTAAAGAAAATACACCAATTAGGCTATATTAAAAAAACCTTTGTCTCAAAGCTCTTCAGCTTCTGAAAACCTAATGCGGAATCTGATTTGTTTTTAAATTTATTTATTTATGATTTTTTTTAATTAAGAATTTTGAAATGCTTGTCAAGGTGACCATTATGCAATATGATACTGTGATATGCATATATATAGTGTGCTGTATGACTGTTTAAAGAAGTACAGAAATGTACACAATACAGCCCATAACTTTAGGGCTGCAGTCTTGAACGTGTTGAAATAAAAAACAACTTTGAGCTTTATTTTTCATGTTTTGTTGAAAAAATTTTTTTTTAAGGGAAATAAAAAAAATACACATGATTTTACTAACGTGCGTGGGAGCTTTGAGACAAAGGATTTTTTTAATATAGCCTAACGTGCGTGGGAGCTTTGAGACAAAGGATTTTTTTAATATAGCCTTAGCAGTCATTAGTATACCCGGTGTCAAATCGCTGCCAGTTGATCTCAAAGCAACTTAATCCTAAGTTTCTCTGTGATTTTTGCGTTTCTCAATAAGACTGCCAGTATGATACAAGCATTAGAGTGCAATATTAAAGAGTCTAAGCCATCAACCTTCTGCCGTAGCTCTATAATAATGATATATATATTTGCTTACCATTATTCCAAACAGATTTGTCGCCTGTGTTTCTACCACAACACTCCTCTTGATGCCATCAGTCAATTCCGTAAACATGTGGATCTATTCAAGAGTAAGATTGGCTGTGCAGAACTTGCCTTTGAACACTCAGCTTGGATGTCCAAACAGTAAGTTATACTCCACCTGTTTAATATTGAATCATTGCAAAATAGTTTATGCCTTAGTTGGAGTTAGGACGAAGTTACAATTTAAAAGAGCATCACAACATCAAAATAGAAAAATTGACTATTATGTGCATACTTTATGTGATTATGGTGATTTGCTTCAAAGTGGTAAATTTAATGTGCCAAAAAGGGACATACTTAACCATTTATAACTCAATGAGTTATGAAAGCTTGTTTAATGGCTGATTAAAGGTGTATGTAGTTTAAGAAAGCCCAGACCACACAAAATGCTGAAATATTGACAAGTTGTATATTTTGCAGTTGTTTGTAACCTTTTGTACTAAAAATATTGCCTCATGTACTAATAATAAGTCTATGGTATCACTTCTCAGGTTCAGCATATTTGGTGATCTTTTTGATGATGCCATAAAGCTTGGATTAACAGCTATACAAACCCAGCATCCTGGTTTCTATTATCAACAAGCAGCTAACCATGCTATAGCTAGGAAGCAACTATGTAGGGGACTTTGCCATGTAAGTTATAGGCATTTGATATGAGTGTTCACTGTCAGAGGCGTAACCAGGACCACTGATCCAGGGGGAATTCCAAAATGTGCAATTTTCATGTTAAAACATGCAAAATTTAGAATAATTGTGGCCTAAAATAGGTCTAACGAAAGGTACACATTACAACCTTTGGTTAACTTTTGCCTGGTATTGCAAGCCGAGTGACAACTCCCCCCTCCAGTCAGTATGCCTCTGTTCACTGTTTATATACATAAAAGATAAAAGCATCTGACACTCGAAAAGTGAAATCTACAAAATGTGTAGGGGTAAGCGTGCATGGGTTACCACTATCAAAAGAGGACCAATGCATGTTCTCACATCTGCAACCAAGGACAAATGTCCAACAGTGGACAGTCAATATTATGGTTTCATGTGCAATAAACTAGAAACACCATAAAATGCAATTAGAAAATTAGTGTTAAAATACTTTTGCATCTTTCATTGCCCATTGGGAGGTATCAGACAGGTCCATTGATGGTGCAGAGTATTGTATTTCATTTGCATTGAAAAAAATATACACTCAAAAAAGGTGGGAAAAACAGCATACAACCAATAAATGCTGTCCACACTTGCCTAGTCCTATACATTTTCTGCAATTTGCATTGGAATTATGGAGGGGTGTGTATAACTTGTGTACATTAGTATCGTCTAATGTGCACTTGTTCCCAATGTCTTTCTTGCAACAGCACTCACACAAGTAGTAAACTAAATATTCATTTCAAAGTTTGTCCACCATAGGTATAGGATGTGCCCACTTGCTATTTCCTAGGTGTATGCTGGGAAGGCCATGGTTTTGCAGATCAGACCATGTTTTTAGCTTAGAATTTTACATGTACACAAATGTGGAATGTGGGGGTGAGTTTGCATGTAGGCATTTATATATTTGTGTGCATTTGTTCTTATAATGCATAATTGCAAAATATTTGATAACATTTAATATTCTTGAAATTCATACTGTATTTTTTCCTAAGGCTGCTACCTCTATGCCTGCATCTGATCCTCTTGAAGAAAAGGATGATCTGGAGTTCTACGGACAGCGTCCATGGCGACAAGGTCATCAGAGCATTGACCCACCTGACCCACAGATGGAGAAAGAAGGCATACTCGCATTGCAGTTTCTTGAATCCCAAGTGGATCATTCGGTGAGAAAATTTCCTTTTTCATTCCCATTCCAAAAAGAAGTACCACTGGAGCAGATTTAGAATAATGGACACCACTCCAACCACAATCCTAATCCTAATCCCTTCAGGGCTGGTTCATACTTCACTCTAATTACATTACGTTGTGGTAAATCAACTGTAAAATTCTGTCAATTCCGCTGTAATTACTGAAAATTACTGCAAGTAAGTTACAGCAGGTTGCATTAAAAATATTGTCAAATTAATGCACTGAACCTCAATGTAACAGCTGCAACACCAGCAAAATTTTATTTCAACTTTGCTTCTATTGCAGTGCCCACTATGCATAGAAACTGCCAGTTTTTGAAGCACAACGCTACCAAAGAAATTAACATCATCAGTCTAGAAATAGTTAAAGATAAATGCGCCGTTTGTTGCTATGCAGTAAAACGCATCACTGCACTGTGCTGATACAATACTGCAACACATTGAAATGAATCATGTACAAATTTTAACATGCGGAAACAAACTGCAGTGGCAAATTTTGCATATGCACTGCAAATGCATTTAAGTATTAACATTTCTTAACCATTCTCTGAACCCTAATCATACTCCTAACCCTAACACTTTACCCTAACATTTAACCTCATCCTAATCTTAGGGTGCAGAAAGTCTTGCTGAAGTACATAGCACCATACAAAAACCAAAATTCAGTTTTTAAATCCAACTGTTATTAAATATGCATTCAATGCTCTTAACAACAACAAAAATGTGTTGGATAAACAGTTTCAGGTAAGCTTCAAATTTGATCAAATTGTTTGAACTTAAGTATTTGTTACAATCAAAATCCATAACTTTACAATAGTGCCCTATTCTCAAGGATATCATCAAGAAGAGTTGTGAAAGAAGGGTGTTTTAATCTCAAATCTACTCTAATAATAATAGGTATATCACCTTAAAAATAAGCGCAGCAGAAAAACGTTATTTAATGTTTTTACATGAATGAGCTTTATTAAAGCATCAAAAATCAAAAAACGGAATTGAAATCGGTCAATGCATTGTGATGTAGTGTCAATTTTAAGATGCTCGTAAATGGAATTAAAACCTGCCACAAATGGCTATAATGACAAAATTGGCACATTTCGAGATTTTGAAGGTTTATTTGGACGCTTGCTTGAAAAAGCAGTGTTAATTTAAGTACCACAGGTTAAATGCCTATCTTTCCTAACTTCGTCAAAGAAAACAAAATTTAAAAATCTATCATTGAATAATTGTAATAAATTAACCAAATATACTATTTTAGCAAATTCAGCCAATCTGCAGACAAATTAAAGGTGAAAAAATGACTAAGTTCAGCTAATTAATATGCAAAATTGATGCCAATAGAAAACCGTACATGATATCAGGGTGCGGTTTTTTTGCACACATATGTATACAGAGTTATTTCAATTGATAACAAAAAATACACAAAAAGTAATTTATTATGCAAATTAGCTAATTACAGGTAATTATGTATTCATGATATTTTTATGTAAATTAGGCATGAGTAATTTTGTGTTTTTTCAATATTTAATGGAAGTCTATTCATTCACCATAAATATGTCAAGTATGAACCTGTTATGATGTTGAATAAAGAAACTGCAGTTAATTATTTTAATATAATACAAAAAATGCAAAGTTTGCCATTTTGACGATGTCTGGAATAGAATTTTCATTTTTTTCTGTAAACATGGTATGTGTCACCATTGCTCAAAGCCAAATCCGAAAAGTAAAAATCACAATTCATTTGCAATGAGACTTTAAATGAACATTTTGTTATCTGGATTAACATGGGATGACAAATAGTAAACGGAAAAGCCATCCCCACTGTACCGCGTATACAAAAATACTATGGCCTTGGACACACACAATGGCTTAGAGCTATTGAGGTTTGGAAAATTACTCCCTAAAAATATCTTTGATATAATGTTTTGTTTCAACTAGTTTTCTCGAAGTGTTTTATTCGTTTTCGACGGAAATAATTTACATGCTAAGAAAGATTAGTATTTCAGCTAAATGGTGGTAGCTCCCTTTATTTCAATAGGCCTATATTTACTGATTTATGAGCGATCTTCAAAAATCCATAAAAACAGACAGTAGCTCTTAAACAAAACAATTTTTAATTTTGAGGGACGCGATGGTAGCCTCGGAAAGGCTTCACACACCATATATTAAAAATTCAAACAATTTGGATAAATGAAGCATACTGAGGAAATTCATTTATCGACATGGATGTTTTCTAAAATTGGCCAACTTAGAACCGCGCGCTTTTCAATTCACTGTTATGCTTGCATGCACAGTGTAGCAGAATTATTGTGCAGCCACTGTGACATACCTAATAATAAACATTTGATTGAATTAACAAGGTGACCTGACAATGGGAGACAGGAATAATGTATGTGAGGATCTCAAATAAAGGATGCCTACACAAAAGAAGAAGAATTGGATGGAAAGGAGACTGGCATATAATAAATTAAAAGAGAAAACAAATCAAAACCGTTGGGAATCGAACTATCACACTCAAGATTTCTGTGTCCCATGGAACTACAGCGGATTGCTTGTGAATTTTTACTAGTCATAATCATTCTCTCTTTTTTACAGTGGATTATAATACCGCTATTAAGTAGTGCTGTGGCTCAGTTTAAGAAGTACAAGTCAGCTCGGATGAAACGACACCTGAGTAAGTGATAGTGGTTTTAAGGTTTTCTTTGTGAACAACAAAGTAGAATATGGGACCCAATTTATTGTACTGTAGGTAAACTATCCTATAAATGGTTTTCAAGAGAGGGGTGCATAAAGTTTGTTCGGCCTATATAAGGTAGAAAAAATAAGACTCACAACACGGTTGATATAGAATGGCGTGCACACAGTTGGGCACAGTGCTTATGCTAGTTGTGCGTTGCGTAATATGTGACTGACACACACATGTTACGCGAGCATGAATTGGGACTTAATTGATGCGCGTAGTAACAAAAAACAAATACTTTTCGCCTTATATAAGCCGAACAAACTTAAAGTGTTGCTGTGAATTATCAGTAGATTGCAAAGAGGTTAGCTTTGTATCCTTTGTAAGGGTGTTGAAGTATCCTTTACACCCAAATTATGTGTCCTAGTCAGTAAATACGTTTAAATAATCACTACAGTGTATACAGTTCTACTCCCTAGACACATTCAAGTGTAAAGGATACTACATTACCTTTATTTCTTAAATAACATCCATGCTCTTATGACAGTCAGAAACACTGATGCCACTCAATGCCTTCTTACACAATTGGACTAGGAGCAGCATTTTTGAATGAAAATCTTTGGATTTCAGAAGATGTTGTGTCTTGTAAACTATACCACCATAACCAGTTACACACTATTACACCTGCAATTCATATTGTATATTGCTCTAGTATGTAAGAGATGTCACCTGTCTTTGAAATTATGATGTTATGAATTTTTTTCTTTTTCAGTGGTACAGATGGGTGAAGAGTATTATCATGCAAAAGATTACAGCAAAGCTCTCACGTGAGTATTCTATGAGGGTCAAAATGCCACGTGCCTGTCAGGGTAGTGCTTTTAGAATATTACAGGCCCAGCATCTAAAGTACACACCATTTGTGTGCGGGCATGTGTAGAAATGTGTATAATTAGTCACAAACTCAGAGTACAGCATATAAAGTCAATTGTCAAGCTTTCACTGATGAATGCAGGTCATTGAACCAAGTTGGCAGGAATAAGGCTGGATGAGATTGGAATGCAAGATAACACTGTCAGTAGTAAGAACAGACAGAAATATTCTATGAGGCAAGTTTGGAATAACTGCCATCAACTTAAGGAATTATAAGGGTTATGTTTAAGGCTAGAGTTAGGGATAGGATTGAAAGCTTAAAGGGTTAAGATTGTGTTTGGGCTAGAGTTAGGGATAGGATTGAAAGCTTAGGGTTAAGATTGTGTTTGGGGTGAAAACCACTAGTTGATCCCTGAGTCACAATATTGCAATTCATACAGATTTTGAATAGCTTGTAAAATAGCCACCACGGATGGACATCTTTATAGGTGTACATGTAGGTGGTGAATTATGACAACTTGGAAAATTCATGTGGCATAAAAACTAATACATGTACCATTATTTCTTTCATGGACCTACTTTTAATAATTTGTTTATAATTTCAGATTGTTGGGTAGAGTTACATGGGATTATCGGTTGGAACGCTGGTGGCCGCTTCTCACATCTATACTAGTCACATCACTCAGGTAAGTTACCTAGACAATTACAGAATAAATGTATTGTTTAAACTTTGCCATGTGACTATCGTCTCATATAACGTGGGTGATGCAGCTGGATTGTAAAGCTTAATTCACATTATTGACACCACCAATTACACACAGACCACATACTTCAAAATTGCAATTTGCTGGGTGCATTTTGAGACAGTCTGTGATTTCCCATGCACAAGGGACTTGCAAACCTGGAGGAGGAAATCTCCCTTATTTTATTTGATGGTTTGGTCAGATGATAAATACATATTTTTGATCTGATATAACTGGTCTATCTGTTCAAGATAGTGACATGTGTACTCAATTTATATTTAGATAATATATAGTTATAACTTGTATTTGATTAATTGTGTTTCCATTTGTTACTTATTTGTATTACAGGTGTGCCTACTTAGTAGCAAGTGTGGAGGAGTATGTCAGTATATGCCTGGAACTGTTAGGAAGATGTATCCTTATATTGCAGCACTTTATGCATCAACAAGCTCGTTTACATTCCCTATCTGTCCTTACATCTGCTATATCCCTTTATCTCTTACTTTCATTTTCTCTCCCCTCTTTCTTCCTGTCAATCTGCTGTTTGTATGTCTGTCTTTCTCTCAGTCCCTCATTTCAAATATTTAGTTTTGGTTTCTCTTTTGTTCAGAAACCAAAAATCAAGGGATTAAAAAGTAGAGCTGATCTGGTCTGCAATCATAACACTATTATGCTGGGAGAACACAGTATAGGGTATATAACCAGAAGTATACAATAGCCTATTGTGCTAACATAATTATTATCATGATTGATATCGAAATCTATCCCATGGACGACAGTTGATGCTCTCTGTCGAAGGTAGGTGGCATATATTTACACTCACGAGTTCTAGGCCTTGAAATCATATACATGCGCGTATGGAGCGGGGTGGGGGATTTGTTTGTTTGTATGAAACATAAACGATGCATGGAGATGATTTGATTATTAATTAGTTTATTATCTCCGGAAGCACAACCCATACCTCTTTAAGAGGGGCTCCCCTCCTATATAACCACCTCTTCCCTAAATTACCCCTTTCCCCTCCTCCTCCCCTACATTCGATATATTCATCTCGAGGTCTTCTCCCCCTTCTCTTTCACTTCCAATGCTCTCTCTCATCTGTTTCTCTCTCTCCCGGCCCATATCCCGGGCCCCCTTGCCCTCCAACCACCCCCCCCACACACACACACACCACAATCTCTTCTCCCCTCTATCTTCTACTTTTTGCAGTAAAAATTGCTTCAGTAAAAGTCATTAAGTTATTAGAGGTCATAAACCAAAAATCATCGATTCTGGTACATGGGATCAAGGACATGAATCGATTTTGTTTATAGCACCTATACAATTTAATAGTGGCCCCTTTTGTAATGTCGAATGCAAATATTTCGATGGTCTATATTTTTTCACAGGTGAATTAGCCTAGGCTTATTCGGTTTTGTAAACCACGTCTTTCAATGTAGATTACCATGCTCGATTTCTCTCCTTGTGAATATTGCACTGCGAAATTTAAACATTTCTTTTGTATACATAGAGTAGGTAACTTCAAATCAAATAATTGTACGATTCACACCACTTATAAGAAACTGAAACCAAAACCAAAACTGACTGACACAAATGTTCGGTTTTAAACAAAAGGTAGAAACATTGAGTTCGATATCTTGTGATTCAAGTGGTTAGGCAGGACAATAGGAAACCGCGTGACCAAAACCAAAACCAAAACTAAAACTAAATATTTGAAATGAGGCAATGTCTTTGCCTTTCTGTTGTAATCTCTGTCTGGTTCACTCTCAGAAAAGTGAAAACTTATAACAGCTTTTTTGTCCTCACTTCTTGCTGTCTATCTTCCCTCTGTCCCTCCATTGCTATCTGTCTGTGTGTCAATCTCATCTTCTATTCATTTATTCTTCCAATCCTCTTACCTCGGTCTGATTGTGAGAGGATGCATTAATGACTGGGGACCTTAGGGATATTTGGATTCTTGAAGATAAAGGATATTAAGGCATCATAATATTTCTAACTGGTATACATGGGACAAACTTGTATTATGAATTTTGATTCTAACAACAAATACACCATGAGCATTCTTTACCTTAATCAATTTAACCTCAGATTCACAAAGTTCACCCGATGAGAAAACACGAGTACAAATGAATCTTATCAGAGTCATGTCGGTAAGTGTTATATATAAAATATTGAATTTGGGGCATCACATACACCATCCCCAATCCCCACCCTTCGGGAATTGAGCTTAAATAAAGCTTCTATGAATTGAAATATCATAATCTTTTTACTGGAATCGGGAATAGCTAATGGCATAGACAGGAGAGTAGCTAGATTGACTTTGGTTATCACAAAAAGGACAAATCTAAAGTTTGTTCACTTTACAATAGGTGAAAAAATAAGACTCTTAACATCAGTGTATCGATATAGAATGGCATGGACGCAGTTGGGAACAGCACTTATGCTAGTTGCGCATTGCGTAATGCATGATTGGTGCAGGCTTATGTGAATTTACGTGAGCGTATGTTGGGACTTCATTGACGTGTGCAGTAACAAAAACCAAATAATATTGGCCAATCATAAGCCAAAAAACTTTAGGTGTGAAATCTCAGTGGTATAATATGATAATATTCTTCTGTTTTCAGAATAACTCTCCAGAACCAGAGCCAGGTTGTTCTCCAGATGTCATTGACTCAGCTAAACAGCTATGGAAAGCCAAGATGAGTGAGCAGGAAGCTAGCAAGACATTCCGTGTTGAGATGAGAAATCTTGTCCCTTTTGTAGAGTGCAAAGCAAGATTTAGCCAGTCTATGTTCACAGCAGATTCACTGGTCACAGTTGAAGTGTATATCAGGTACGACATTTGTACTGTTTAGCTTTATGAGCACATACCGAAGTATTGAAAATTAAACTCTAAAGGAATCAATTATGCAATATTAGACATAAATAATGCGATCAAGCAAAATCAGACTACAAATTAAGTCCAGTTTTTCATTACATTAGTTTTAGTTTGTTTTTAATGAGATTTAATGTTATGTGGTAAACTGTTCCACAGATAAGGTCCTGCTGAAGCAAATGAGCATACATCAGCGATTTATTATTTGAGAGTAACTTGTGAGATTGTTGGTAAGGCACAAGAAGTTCAGTTCAGTAAGGTGCGAAGGTGCAGTTCCAGAAGTAGAACAATAGACAAAAAGACATATGTTTGATATAATTCTATACTTGATAAGAGAGCAACTGAAGCTCCATCAATATTGGAGAGATGTGATCATGACTTTTAGTCTGCATTTTACATGCAGCAATATTTTGAAGTCTTTTGAGGCGATTTAAGTATATCTTGCTGAGAATACACTCAGAACTTAACTGATCGCTGCTATTGAACAATACTTGTAGATACAGCATAATTTGAAATGTTGTCATTGCGCGACACACTGATTGCATAGAAGGAGCATCATAAAAACATATTTATCATTAGATTTAGTACAGAATTGCTTTCGTGTGCTAAGATCTCAAATACCCCTAATTTGCCTCCAATGTTATAGAGGGTGGTATAGGAAATTCAAATTCTATTTCCATGTTTTCATCCCTCTCCAGGTCATCATGCCAGTTTCCAATCCGTTTTTCCAAGCTTGCCATCCATCTTAGCAACCAAGCATACAACACTCACTGTGTCATTACTGGTGGACAGCCATTGGTTAGCCCTGATGGCGCTACTATAGCAGAGGGTGACACAGAAGGCGACTTGTATCTCATGCCGGGTCAAATTAAACTTCATACATTCCAGTTTGTGGTGTTGCCAGAGGATGTTTCGAGTAAGATAGAGGTAAGTACTTACCTATACAAAATGCATGGTGTTTTTCGCCAAAAAATTGCCTTGTTTTTTGGCATTTGTACATGGGCGCTTAATGGCATGAATACGGTAGTAGTAATTCATCATAGTTTTACTTTGAAGTTCTTGAGTTAATCAAGTCAACTACTATATTATACATGAAGCTCACAGTCAAGATGAATGAATGAATGAATGTATTCAGATAGAGTAGTGTGTTAACCCTGTTAACCCCTGACTGTCCCATTTCATCTTGGTGTTTGCATATTCACAATCTAAGCACACAGAAAATCTACGTCATTAGGGATAGTGGTTTTCCTATGACATTAGGGGTAGTGGTTCTCGAGGAAGTGACCTGATTCTCTCGTTTTGAGACTACAATGCTTGTCAAAAGTGTTGGGACACTTTCAATCAGGTAATGTAAATCCCCCCACCCATTCCCCAGAACAATTGAATCTTATAATGTTGCTCATGTGTGCCTAGCAGTACCCAACATTAATTGGTGGGGAAGTTAGGGAGGGGTTTAGGTTTGACACCGAAAAAGCATCATTTAGCATGTTAAAAATAATGGAAGTAGGCCATAACACAGTATCATTTTTCCCATAGGTGTCCCAATAAGATGAGGATTGTAGGTGGAAGGCACTTAGGGCTATTCCAGTTAAAATCTATACACCCAGTATGGAAGACATGACCCTAATCTTCCACACATATGAATTTCAAATGGGGTTACCTGAATGGGTGGCTCCATTTGAAATCTACACCCCCTGTGTGAGAGATTAAGGCCATGTCTTCCTTAGGGTGTATGGATTTCAACTGTAATAGCTCATTTGAACTTTTTTAAATTATTCACTTTGATTTTATCCATGGTCAGATCACATCTGTTGCGTTGTACCTGGGAGATGAAGCTACACGTTGTGCAATGCTCTGGTGGCAAGGTGGTGGAAGTGATGCAGCCTCTCATACAAATGTCCTGGAGCCATCAACACAAAGGAGAGGACCGCCATTGGAAGGGGAGATTGTGTGGGAGACTATCAAGATTGGTGCCATGACTAGGTAAGTGTATACTGTCCAACCAGGACAAAAGGTTGCAATTGATGTAGTCATTATTTTGAGATAAAATGGACAAAAGCTGTGGTTTGTCTGCTTGGACTTGTTCATGCACATCAGTTTTAGAGGGGTTAGATTTAGTGTTAGGGTTTGAAATTGGGAAGTGTCAGATTATGTTAGGTAGATACTAACTGCCTTGAAGTCATCTAACATTTCAACTCGATTGTACCATTTTGTCATGGTATAAAAGCTATTACTTCTTGTGGAAATCAGTTGTACCGGCTTGTTGATGCAAATTGGAAACACCTGACACACATGTTAATGTAGGCGGAGTTAATTGGCTGTCAACACAAGCAAGACACAAGCATGAAGTATATAATAGCATCAATGTGTAAGAGTGCTAAAAATATTAATTTTAAGGGTTGCAACAGGTTCGCTGTCGAGAGTTGGGAGTTATTCATAAAATAAGAGTACTTCTTGCTGGCTGGCCCATGTCAGATAATCCATAAAAGCAGATTACCTTTTGCCTACTGAAAAATAAGCAGGTATGAATGAAAAGAGGTGGTTAAAATAAGAGTCCCCCTCTCCTTCTGGAGAATTTTAAAACAAATGTGCACATTTTTGAAGTACATGCATGCTTTATACACTGTTTCTCTAAGGAGTTCAACATTTCTTTGTTACTGTTACACTGGTTCTGAGTGGCTAATTGAAATACATCATAAAACATGAGCACTGATCAAGACACATGGTATTGTATGACATGACCTGTATCTTTGTATGTGATGAACATGGACAGGGGCCACATGTCAACAAGTGTTTATGACAGGTGGTCCAATCACTCAAGATTAAGCAATGTCAAAAACTTAGAACAGAGAGCGTTGCGGGGAGTGTTGAGGTGCGATAAACTACAGCCTCCAGCATACTTTCCTGCCGCTTGCCGCTGCGGCAAGCAGCAGGGCGTTTCAACCAATGACAAGCCTTTATTGTGTCCGTTTGTCTGCAATGCGCGTGTGTGAGCGGCAAGCGGCAGGGTAAGTATGAAACCAGCATAATCGCCGCTCAAACAGTATGTATCTTGCCAACATGTGCATATAACAAACAAAATATACTGCCAATGTTGTAGATGGCAAATCAAATCTTGGGAATTTGCAACGGGCCACAGTTCATTCTCTCAGTGGGTCACCTGTGATATCCCGATATTTACCACATTGCACTCTGTTCTGAATTATTTTCTCAATTATTATGAAAAGTGATAAAAATGTCTGAAATGTTCTTGTTTGTAATGCTATTGCTATCAACTTGTTGTTGTTTATGTTCATTCAGCATCCAGTCACGCCCTGCCAAAGTAAACATTGATTTAGATCACCAGGCACCGTGTTTGGTCAATGAAATCTATCCAATCAAAATCACTATTACTAACAACGAGGAGGGCGCCATCATACAACCAAGGTCAGTATTAAAGCTATTGCCTTGAGAATATCCATTTTATGTTATTATGATACAAATTATGTCACACATGTCATTAAAATGTTTATTGATTTTATCTATAATATTAGTGCAGTGCCATTTAAAGACGGGTGACCTGGCATTTTCTACCTCAGATGGAGGCATATGACAAGACAATCGTATTTCAAGTTTTTTGTTCATACATTGTACCATATAAAAATCTTGATGGGTTTAAGTGGGGGGGATAAAGCTGCCAATTTGGTCACCTACCTTTTCTTGGCATTACACAATTTACTTGTCACTTCATTATGAACCATATCTTGATGTATCTTTTAAATGTGACGTGGTATATCGAAAGGAGACACTTTTGGGCAGGATTGTAAATGGAGAAATAGCAAAAAATGGGGGTGATTTTTTCACAATTAGCGTTTGTTGCAAATTTGTGATATTAATAATGTTTAAAATATTTTCTGATATTATCAGACTGGAATATAACTGGCATCTTGTATTTTTTCAGACATTGTCAATAATATTTTTAAAAGCTGATATCTCAATTTCCAATTTTATAATACCATAACTTACTAACTCAATATCTTCGCTTAGGAATGTCCAATTTCATTGGGGAAATCTCTATATTTAAGGCCAGAGTAATGGGAGAGAATCATTATTTCTGAATTGTATGTCCAAAGTATATAAAACTATACATTTTTGGAAAGGAAATGAGTCAAGGAATCCCATGGTGACGTCAGATTTGTTCAAAAATCTTGAGTTTTTGACAATTTTTTTGTGACAACTTAGAAAAAAATCTGTTCAGAGTAAAAATAATTCAGTTAGCTTTTCATGAAGAAGACACATGAACTTAGGGAAGGTTTTTTTATTTTTTTTAAATTCGTCTCTTTAAAAAAATATTTGAAAAAAACAAATTTCAAAATAATTAAAAAATCTAAGAGGCATTTTGACTGCAAATTTTTGTTTTGTTTACACCACATTTGCTGGCGTTAACAACATACCGAATGCGCCTTGACTGCGTTGGACATACGCGCAGAGATGCGCCGCATCACACGACGCGAATCACATGCGTAATCACAATATTTCGCATTCGCGCATTTCTGACTCATAATTTCCCGCCAATTTACTAAGCTGTCTTGAGCCATGTGACTTTTTAGAGTTAAAAGATTGAAATAAATCAAGCAAAAATACGAGTAAATATTAGCGAGTTGTATTTTATCAGTTTCAACTGAAAGAATACATGTTAGTGTTGATAAAAATCAAGAAATCTCAAATTCGGGCATGGGCGAATGTGTCTTCCATTACTCTGGCCTTAAGATATGTAAAACACTCAAAATTGATAACCTTCCCAAAAGTGCCTCTTTGATATACTACGTCACAAATGAAGAGTATATTTTAAATGTTGGTAAGGTTTTATGTCTATTGCACACAAATAAATAACATAGGGCTTTCAATGCAACTGCATCACTGCATATTTGTCAACATGTGAGATGGCAGGAGTTTGGATAGCTGTCAAGTGACAGGTATAGACATGTGACACATGTCTTCCACGTAATATGGAAGGATGATTTTTAATACAGATTCTCTCTACACCTTCACATTTTATTTATCATTATTTTTTAATTACAGTCTGAGTTTAGGACTACAGGAAGGCTCTGATCCTAATTTGGATTTAACAAGTGAGTACAATATGTTGAAGTTCTACAAAACACTTGTATGTGTGATACCAGAAGATAATAAATAAGGAGTATTGTAATACCGTAAAACCTCGTCTATAAGCATATAGAATGCTTCTGATGAAAGCTAAATTAATCCAGGTGCCATTATGGAGTTTGAGCAAATAAATGACACATCCGAGCATATACGAACAAGTATTATTGTAAGACCAATCTTTTGTATTGACATATTTACGCTAGTTTCGTGTGAACTTAGCTTTCATCTACAACACTATATATGCTTGTAGACGGGGTTTTACGGTAGTTTAAAAACCAATCAAACTAATTTTTTTTACATTGCCATAGTAAAAATGTATGTAATTTTATATAGCTGTCCCCTCTCTTTCCTCTCTCTGTGTCTAAACCTCTCCTTTGCTCTTCTTTGTATGTGTCTGCTTCTGTCTGTCTGTCTGTCTGTCTCTCCCTCCCTCTCTCTGTGTTTTTCATGCTGTCTGTGCCAGGGGCGTAGCCAGCTTTCTTGGGGGTGGGGGGCAAATAAAAATGTTGATGAAAAAGACAAACAAATTTTGAGGTTGCATCAAATTGACCCTCTATATTATCGGTGGGATGCATATACTGTTTTTTGTAGAGCAATTGTTCATGTAAAGTACAAGTTAAAAACAAGCAATGTAAAGTCAAAAACGGCTTTATTGGAACATGCAAAAGTTTTTTATTTTACACTATTTCTGACAATGATTGGAATGAAAAAGGCTTGATTGGGACAATGTGTGTGCAAAGATTTTGCATTCTACTCTATTTTGGCCCATGATCGGGGTGAATTTTGGTGGAAAACAGACTCCTTTCCCATTTTCTATACCTTTCCCTTCCCGCTTTTCTCTTTCATTTTTCACTGCCCCCTGCCCTCCACTGTCTACGCTACTGCTATGTGCATCTTATATATCATTGTTTTTATGATCAAGATAAATGTTAATGTTGCTGATTTTTTGAAGATACACATTTATCTTACATTCATGTAATTATTTAATTGTTTTTCAATCACAGCTCAAGTCAGTTTAGAATCAAATAAATTTGACCAAGTCAGCCTACCATCAAGAATTAAAGGAATTACACTGGGTACCACAAAAGCTGCAACTTCAGTAAGTGTGTTTATTTACATATCCATTATAATGTATTTAACTTGCTGTGTGTTGTCTATCAGGCCACAGACGACTCCACATCATCATGAGGAATTACTTCAAAGTAATTGATAAGAAGAAAGATGTAGCAGAGTTTGCAACTCTGGTTTAGTTGAAGATGAGTTTCATTTTATACTCATATCATATGTAAGCTTTTTGTTATTGAGCGACAGTGACTGTTCTACAATATTTTCACCAACACCCAAGAATTTTTAATTGGCATATTTTAAATAATCTGGAAAATTTTCTGTTACTTGCCTGAAAGAAAAGGGATAAATATTTGAGTGAGTTTTAATAAATTATTTCCTTTTATTATAAATGTGTTTTTGGGTTGAAGGCCTGTGTATACTGTAAATAAATCCTCTCTTGATGAACAAAATTAAGATATTGAAATTGATAATATTACATAGATTTCTGCCAACCATTTCAGTTCATAGCCCCTTTGTCATCTTCAGGTTGAGAAACCAAGTATGTGCTGTACTTGGCTTGGTGGTCGCAACTGCTTATGGTCTAGCATTATTCCAATATTACATAGAATTTTTGGCAACTGTTAAAAGTTTATAATCCCTTTGTCATCTTCAGGTTGAGAAAACTATGTATGTGCGCTGTACACAGCTTGGCAGTCGTAACTTGAGTGTGAAGATATCATACAACGTTGAAGTGAAGGTTGGCCCACAGACCATCCCTGTCACATGCACCTGCCATCAAGATGTCCAAGTTCAACTGCAAGCTGTCATGCCATTTGATGTGTCCATTAAACTGGCATCACTAAAGGTAAGCAATCAAAATGCTGTACTTAGTTGACATAAGTTTAGAACATTGAAATGGATGGAAATGTTATGATGTTAATGTTCGTTTTAGTATCCCCTTTCACTCTTGCCATAAGCTAGAGTAATACTGCATTTTGTTAGTATTGTTGTCATCTAAAGCTGAATATATTCTTGATCAGTCTGTGCCAAAAAATATTTATTGAAATTATTTTGATATCAAAGTCGATGATTGGTTATTGTGACGTCACAAGAATTTAAACCAATCACATTCAGGGATATAAACCGGTCGTGATTTCCCCGTGTCATTCATACGCTAGCACGGTACCTCAACATACCGGAACAACTTGCTTTTAACTTTATAATTTCATTGCAGATATGCTATAAAAAGTGATGAAAAGTGAATGACAATTATTGAAAAGGTTATTCTTGATTTTTTCCAATTTGTTGGTTAATAATGGGTGCCGTGGAGGAAAAAAACAGTAAGACACATATGCAGGAATTATTTGAATGCATTGATTCTTGTTGTCTTATATGCGATGGAATAGAGTAAGACATTAGATTCACCATTGTGTGTGTTTTAAATTTTTAAATTTTTAAAATTCTCAATTTGTTTGTCTTGTACTCAATATTAAACGTGAATAAATGTAATGAAGTAGTTTATAAGTATGTTTTCATCTAAAATCTAAAAAGTGAAATGTCAAGAATGCAGCTGCATTTATATTCCATACCACATCAATATTTTATTACAGGAACTTTTTCTACAACTTGTGTTTACATGTATGTCTATGGTAGGGATAATCATTGAATTTTGATGTAGGATATTTCAAATTTCTTGCCATTATAGGGGATGTACTGTGTAAATACAAAGCGTGGTCCTGATTGGCTCAGGATTGAACCACATTATGGCACATTATTTTCCCTGAACACATGTCACATCTTGTGACCTCATCATGATTTGTTACACACAGTGAATGTGTAGGTAAATGCTTATATGTGACGTGTCATGTCAAAAAGAGACACTTTTGGGCAGGATCGTAAATGGAGAAATAGCCAAAAATCTGCCAAGGGGTGATTTTTCCACAATTTGGCTTTGTTGCGAATTTGTGATGTTATTCTCAAGATTGTCAATAATATTTTTAAAGGCTGATATCTCAATTTCCAATTTTATAATACCATAAAAAACTTACAAATTCAATATCTTCGCTTTGAAATGTCAGATTTCATTGTGGAAAACGGCCTTGTGGAGCAAAATATCTCTATATTTAAGATATGTAAAAACCTCAAAATTGATAACCTGCCCAAAAGACACGTCACATATACAACAATTGTAGGCCTGCATAATGACTTTCCTCCCATTTTGGGATGGGATATTGGTCAATGAATTACCTTGACTTGCTATACAAAAAATTTATCATAAAGATCTGTTGATGCATTTAAAAAAGTGAAGAAATTTAGTATTGCTACAGCTCAACTGATCATACTTTTCCTACATTCGACCTTGCATGATTTTTGAGTTGACACAGTCATGAAAATAACTATAGATACTTGACGGACCATTAGTAGCCCAGTTCTGAACCTTTTCATTGATCATTCATAACAATAGGTATCTGATGGATCAGTGAAGATAAGAAGGATTATAATATATCCGTAACCTTGATATTATAGTACATCTCGAGGAAAAAGTGCAATGGACATGTTTTCATTTTATGTTTCAAATATCCCGCCCATGAAAATTGAGTATTTAACCCAAAATGGAAAATGGAACAATTTATTGGAAATCTGTTTTAACAGATTTTTTTGACATCTTTTTCTGCACTGTATTATACCTAAATTAAGAAATTTGATAAATAATCAAAGAAAATATAGGTCATCAAAAAATGTTGATTTTTACACAAAAAAAAAAAAAAAAGGAAAAATAAGCAAAAATATCAAAATCTGTTTTAACAGCTTCATTCATCAAGTCATAACAAACGGCCTACATGCTTAATTTCTAATAAAATATTGAAATTGTGAAAAATATAGGTATTTATTGATTTTCATGTTTTTTCTTGCAAATATGCTAATAATATGCAAATTATGAAATTGCAAAATAAAGTTTCTACATAGCATACATCTTTCAAGTGTGATGTTCAAAATGACAGACATCAAAAAGAGATTCGATGAAATGTAAAGGTGTAGTAACAAATTTGGCATGGACTGTCTGGTTAGGCAAAGTACGGTAAGTTGAGCTGTATATGATAAATCTTGTAACAAGAATTAACAACACAAACATTCTCCTTTAAGTAGGCGGGTCACACACAAATTTAAACATGCTTAAATAATGTTGAAAATAAGTTTTCCGGAAAGTTCTTGTAAAAAAAAATGAGAATGGCATCTGAATCTTCAAAATCTGTTGAACTGTTGTCACGCAATGGTCAATTTTAGATCTCCGATATTGGTTATTTTTCATGCGAAATTGAGCTAAAAGCGCTTTTTTGAATAAATTCCAGATTGACAGGCTTACTTTTCAAAATTAAAAGAACAAAAAAATAAAATTTGGGTGTTTATGTAATATAACCAGCTCATATTTCATGAAAATAAATGAGAGAAGGCAAATTGAATCCTTCAAATCACACTTTTGTGCTAAATTTGACTATCGTTTAAAAAAAGAAATCAAAATTATTTGATATCAGAAGGACATTTCTCATATTTCAGAATGCAATTTGGTGTATCTGATGTGCTTTCAGGCCCACAAAAAATACTGTGCAAAGGTTGGTGACCAACCCCTTAATGATCAGATTGGACATATACAGTCAAAGTTGTTTTTTATGTTGGGAGCCCTCTATTGTTAGCAATGTGGTCATAGCTCTCTATACAGAATCTGCCTATTGAGGGTGCTGTAATCTGAGACTATTATAATGGTCTCACGCTGTAATGATATAATTGAAGGTCAATTTCTATTAAATGCTAGATTTTGATATTTCTAGAATTTTCACAGCATGCATTATAAGACCGTAAAAACATAACCAAATAGTACTGTATTCCATTCTCATTAAATTATATGCCCTCTCTCTTTCATGTCAACACCAAGAAATATTTTGCTTCAATTCGGATTTCATGAATTATTCTTTCATTATATCAGCATCTTAATTGATATTTTCATTTGTGCTTCTTGATTTATATGCACACAATAAAGTATGCATAGCTTTACCCTGGTTTAATCAAACCTAACAGGGCTTGTTCAAAACTCTATCATGTGTAAGAGATTGAATATAATAGTATTTGACTACAATATCGCTGGAAATTATCATTTTCAACTCGACTGGGTCATTTGGCTCAATGAAATGCGAGTTTTTCAGGCATTAAAGTTCTGAATTACATTTTAATTGTTACATACCTACAAAGTGGAAATTATCCTTTTAGAATATGTCACTGATGTGTGAATACAGTAAGTGTTGTATATTAACCCAAGACGACAAATTTTGATGATAAATTGTCCAATCTGATGCCCCATAAGGCAACAAAAAATCCAGGGTTTTTTTTTCAGCTTTAAAAACAGCTGTTTTTTATTCAAAGTGGATTCATTTTGACATAAATTTTAGACAAAAATTAAGACAATTTCAAAATTGCAAAAATGTTGAGATATTTTTTCAGATTTTCAACCTTTTGATAATTTTTGGGTCATTTCCACTGCTTTCAGAAAGAAATTCAATAAAACATCCCAACTGACTTATTTTGATTGATTTTTTTTCTTGAAGCAGTTTCATTATAGGATCTCAGTCAGAAAAATTATATAGATGGCATCCACAATGCACTGCTGTCAGTCCACAGATTGGTTGAACCAACACTAATAGGATCCAAGCATAGAGCTGTATATACAGCTGTATAGATCCAAGTCAAGGAATATAATTATATAGACATCATCCCACAATGCATTGCTGTCAGTCCATCAGATTGGTTGCACCCACACTAATAGGATCCAAGCATAGAGCTGTATATACAGCTGTATAGATCCAAGTCAAGGAATATAATTATATAGACATCATCCCACAATGCATTGCTGTCAGTCCATCAGATTGGTTGCACCCACACTAATAGGATCCAAGCATGGAGCTGTATATACAGCTGTATAGATTCAAGTCAAGGAATATAATTATATAGACATCCTCCCACAATGCATTGCTGTCAGTCCACAGATTGGTTGAGCCAACACTAATAGGATCCAAGCATGGAGCTGTATATACAGCTGTATAGATTCAAGTCAAGGAATATAATTATATAGACATCCTCCCACAATGCATTGCTGTCAGTCCATCAGATTGGTTGCACCCACACTAATAGGATCCCAGTCAGGGAAAAATGGGGTGACTTTTCGATTATTTGACTTGTGATTTGCTCTTTTACCTCATTGATGAACAGGTTACAGCTTTACTTGGCACCTTTGTGTATAAGTGCTATACATTGGTTAGTCTTAAGATCTGTAGTGACGTAGGTGTGTATTTTGCTTGTCGCGGAATCAAACTGCACACATAATATTTATCGTGCAGAACGTACTGCATTGTTTGTAATTAACGCCCCTCTCTAATAAATGCCCCTCCCCATTTTTTCAATGAAAAATGGACAAAAATGCAAACATTTCCATGCAATATCGTGTGAGTAAGCTTAAAACATGCATCGGTCGTGTCAGTGATGATAGTAAAATTGCATAGACAAAACCTATTATGACTCAGTTCATTGCCTAATTATGGTAGAATTTCACTAAGTAAATCATATTCTTGCTTAATATGCACTTACAGATGTAATTCATAGTATTTGTAGGCCTACTGCAATAATATATTCGTTACGAGGCACCATCTTGGATTTCAATCCAGAACAAACGAAAGTATTGGTATAGGTGCAAATTCCTCCTTTCTACAGGAGCACCATCGGGAATTTAAACCCGATTTTGGCGTTTTTCTCACTGACAATTCACTTCTAATAAACGCCCCCCTTTTGGAAAAATGAAATGCCCGGGGGCGTTTATTACAAACAATACGGTATATGCAGATGTACATGGTCAGCACGGTTGCAGCGCAAATGCAAAAAGACATTAGGGCTCATATTGAAATTCCCTTACACAGGAAGGTGTGCGCAATCCTGCAGCTTTTTTGTGTTAGCCTTCTTTTGTTAAAATCCTGTGTGATTATAACACTGCAATTAGCCACTTAAATTAGGAGCGCGCTTTCCTGGGTTGTGCGATGAGCCAATTAGTTCAACAATCAATAAAATTGCCAGTCTTTGATAAACTTTTATTATAATCCTTGTCACCAGACCACTTCAAAAGGCAGGGTGTATCACTGATGCATATAATCCATCCGTTTTATGACCGAGCTTTCCTGAGGTGCACGCTTAGCGAGGGGAATCCTGCCTTCTTTCTGTGTGAAAGCGTGGTAGGGTATTTCAATATGAGCCCTTAATGTTGAGGTGAACCAAAGAATAATTTCTTGATCATATCACCAAAGAATGGTAATAGTTTCTATTCAAGTCAGCTAAATTGAAGATATTGTATTAGGTATATAATGTTATACTACACTTCATGCCTGCGAACAAACAACTCGGGCCAAATATATATAGCAATGTTTGGCATTTATCATAGGAAAACCATGTTCAAAATCTACTAATAAACGTGAGAAAGATGAACATATGCATTTATTTGATGCAAGTATAAATGTCATTGATATTTATCTGAAATTCTGTAAAAGTGGACATTTTCATGGTATATTAATTTTCACACAACACCGCAACCGCGAAAAATAAACACACATGAATATGTTCTTTTAATTTAATGTATCGGTCTATGTAAGAAAACTCAAAATCGCAAAATTAAAAACAAGAAATGTAGTTCAAACTCGGCAAAGCAACAATCACATTTTTGTCCTGTGCTACTGGTGAATGACTGCTGTATGACCTTTACTTCTTGAGAATGTCCTTTTTTGTCCTTTTGGAAAGTGTTTCTAGAAATAAAGTGTCATCAATTTTGGAATGTTCTTGGGCCCCTCCTATAAATCCTTACAGTCTTGTATGTATTTACAATGCAGATGTTGTGGGGTGGGTACTGGTTATGTATGGGGAATCAAAGGTGACATTAAGGAGGTTAAGGTCAAGGGTTATTTAGGGTTCACGTGAGGTAAACCTGGAAAAAATCAGCAAAAATACTTTGTAAGTTGACCCACTAATTTGCTTTGGCTTCATCACAATTTATCACTGATTCATACTGTACTCCTTTATCAAAGCAGCCAATCTGTAAAGCATTTTGTAAATGTAATATCTTATGTTATTTTAATTTCTTGTAGCTAGTAGTATGGTTAGTATATGTGAATTGAATAAGCAGTTCAAGTTTTTTGCACTGGGAATATATTTGTTGTCTGCCCCAACAAAGTAAATCTTGATTTTTGTTGTTTTAAATTTAAATTACATTCCATGTGGACTACTCAGTGGTTTACAACTAAGGTTGCTTTCTTTGTTTTTGTCGTATTAGTTTGAACCTATCGATCATGTGAATGCGGAGGAGACCTTCTTACTATTGACTGACATCAAATGTACATCTCCATGGCAGATTGACCTTGACAATAGTGAGCTCACTTTGGTACGTATATATTTACTTTAAAGAAATGTCAGGTCAGATAAGAATAGCTGTACATTATATTAACCAAATAAATCAAGAGCAAATTGAACTGCAGACCATTATGATCTATGATTGAATATAATAGGAGAGAACTTTTTTTTTGTATTTCTACCTTTCCATTTATTTGTGTGAGTGAGATGCACTATAGAATGCATCCTTGATAGGGATGTGTAATAGAATGACACTGCCTTCATGAGTTAAGACAAGACCCAAGGAAATTGGTCTGTTATTAACAAACTGTATTGATTAGGTAATAAAGAAAGGAAGGGATCAAGGAAGGGTATGCAGGGAATTAGATGGGACCTTGAAATACAATGTAATGAGTTAGCAATGACTCTATGTGATAGTCAAGCTATTACATCTGATGTGTAGCCTTGCTCTATGGCTGATGATAATGATGCCTTGTATGGCTCCATAATGTATTGTAAATGACGTAATTTCATTCATATGCACTCCATTTGATATCATGGCTTTGCAACACCAAACATAAGGTAATGAATGATACCCCTACACTATCACCTACCCAAAAAGGGATTTTTTTTTTCTATCTTTTCATTTCTATCTTTCAATTATGTAAAACCTGTCTTGCATATTTCTTGTATTAATAATTATATTATACTATTGGAAAAGGAAGGGTGCCTCTAATGGATAATTAGATACAGTGAATATGGTATCAGGCCCACAGCACAAAATGCCTATATCAATCTGGAGGATGTCGAAAATGTCTGCTCAGTATTCTTGTACACCAGTCAGGTCTATGTTATTCAGTAGTCCATCAGAAAAAATAAATAAAAATGGTATCACAGATTTGAGTCAAGTCTACAGTGAGGTAGCTTGGACATACTTGAAGTATTTCTAAATTGAAAAAGACAGATTTGACGGGATCTTGATGACAGTAGAGACATTTAGCAAATGTAGATATTTATGTAATGCTAACAGGCATAATGAGTCATTACTCGCTCAAATTAATTCTGAGAAAGAATCAAAACCTGTCTGCAATTTGTTCTGTATTATATTGTTTTCTGTTGTATTAAAATAATCATATCTTGGGAATGAAAGTATAATTTCGATCAAATGTCCAGCGACTTGTATTCTGTAAACTTGGCTAGAATATAAAATTAAAAAAAGGATATTTTATTTGCTTGACAATTAACTGATTTCTGCTTAGTCATATTGCATAATATTAATGTGACTATGAGTAATTTTGATCTTTTGAATTAATCAATATTTGCAGGTTTTATATGGATGTTGACAGCCTTTCTTCTTCTTTTTTTCCGAAAAAAGATTGCTTCAAATGCATTGATGAGTAATTGACTAAATTCAATTAGCATATGGTCAATTTGGCCATATTAAATTAAGATATTTCAACTGAACAATCAAATGTCTCCATGTTGCAAATGGCAATGCATTTTGATAATGCTAGCAGGAATGTTTTTGTTATTTATTATTATTATTATTATTATTATTATTATTATTATTGTTATTATTATTGTTATTGTTATTATTCAGCATATGCTCTCACTAAAATGAATATATATTGTGCATTCTTGATCATGTATATTGTGAATCTTATGATATGTGCAATAGATATGCATACGACACAGCCAATTCAAAATCATATTGTGGGTAGATTTTAGTACATTTTTAATATAAAGAAAGAAAGAGAGAAAAAATAATTAATTAATATTACCATAAGTCATTAATTGTAGTAATTGTAGTTTCTTTGAGTGTATATTAAAATCTATGCAAACAAAACCACTCATTGTCAGGTTTTCATTGTGCATATGCGTGCATCCATGATATTTGATATTGTGTGTTTGCATGCTGATTCTTTTGTGGTTGGAGCGCCACACTCCCAGTAAAAGTGATGTTTTTTAATGGCAATTATATTATAATTGCACCAATTACCTTCAATTAATGCCCCCTCCCCTGCAATGATCACCTAATGATGTGTATACAACTATACATGTACCTGGGAGATGAATTTTGTTTAATATTTCCTCAAAAGGATGTTTCTGTTCTGTTTTATTTTGTTGTATTCATTTGTGGAGTTGATATGAATAATGTGTCAGTTTTATTTTGTGTTTTATTATTTGCAGTCTGGACAAGTTACAGCTGGAAATGGAAGTCTTCAGTCTCAAATCAAAAATGGTGAGCGACTGACTATTGTAGATATCAAATTAAAGTATTTACTTTAAATAGCATCCATCCGTTTATTGTGAGCCTTTCATCTGTGACATTATCTGTAGCATTTTGTATGTAATACTGTATAGTGCACTGTAGCAGGATTATTGAATCTATTATACCCTTGTGGCCTTTTGCAAAGTTATTTTTAAGTAAGTTCCATGCAACCTGTCATGTTATTTTGAAAATACCATTTGATTGATGCACTCACACCAACCTTTTTAATATTGTAGATAATGCTAAAGGTATACTGCAGTCTACATTAAATAAATCTTGCATAACTATAGAATAACATCATATGCACTCTGTGATTTGGGTTTAGGATTAATTAAGGTTAGGATACTGGGTATTCTAGTCACTTTCACCCACTAACCACCTATGAAATGCACCCTTAATGTTGTATCACCCAGAACCAATTTTGCACCCCTAAATGGCGTAACACATACAAAAAAATGACATCAACAAGGAAATGTGCTAATTTGATACCCTAATTATCTTTTCTTATTGTAAACTTCAAAACATGCTGTAGGAAACACAAAGCATATCAAGATATTTTTTACAATGCAAGAGAAATCACCAGAGAATTTTTTTTTTTTTTTTCAGTTTACATCAAAATCGCCCAATAATAGTGTAAACCAACCCTAAGTGTTGAGGGGATTTGGCTGCTAAAGACCCCTAAATGTTTCTACGTTCTGAAAAAAGTACCATTTTTTTCAAAAAGATGTTGACACCATACATGTAGTGTGGTGAAAAGATATCCCTTTTAGATGGATTTAGGACGTGGGTACGTAACAAAATTTGCAGTGAGTGACTGAGTGATCCTCCCATCCTACAAATTATGTTTTACTATAACATTTTTGTTTGTTCATGTACTTATATTGACATTCATTGTTTCCATCTAGTGTCATTGAAAGAGAGTGAGCATGCAGGTGAATGTCTGTGTCTACAGGCTCCTGTTAAGCATCAGAGTGGGCTGATATCATTGGGGAGTTATACCTTGGAATGGAGAAGGTAAGATTACACAATCTCATCTAGGGGCAAATATCTGTATCTATCATTCATTTCATGCAACTGTGGAGCAGGTGACTGCAAAGTTTCTCCAAGCACCACAATCCATAATAGGTAGTGAAGCAATAGCATCTGGTTGTAAATTGTTGTAGGTATCCCCAACAGTTTCTCTATATAAGTCTCTGTTTGCCATGTGATGGCATAAAGAGCTCCTTTTTACAGAGCTCCTCCACTGGATATGTCAGCGGAAACAAAGTTGATGCTACCTTGCTAGGTTGATGAGAGGGTTGGTGTCAGTCATAGCACAGATTCGGACATTGCTCACTCAGTCAAGGCACTGTACATTATACCATTCAAATATTGCTGGAAGTGCACAATGTACTTGGCATAAGAGTTATTGCTACATTATTTTGCAAACTATTCTCACATCAAATTGTTATCATATTTTCTTTTAAAAATCTGTGTTGTGTGTTCATATATATCACTCTCTCTTTATTTCCTGTCACCTCCTAGGAAAGCCTTTGCATCCAGCCTACCATTAGTGAAGACAATACTACCATTGCCAGAGGTGACCCTACAAGAGGTGCCTATGTCCATAGATACCAACATCCCAGCATTTGGCCTGGTTCGTTCACCCCTGCCGGTCACATTCACCATTCATAATCGCACTGGTATTGTTCAGACAGTAGAGGCAAATGTGGAGCCCAGTGAAGCCTTCATGTTTTCTGGACACAAACAGGTAGCTAATTCTGTGTGTCTGTTCAAGTTTCTGTCTGTCTCTCACCGTGGTCTGGATGGACCAATCTTCAAAAAATGCAGAAGACACCACTTGGATTACTTTCGACATCTTGTATCTATGTTGTGTACAAAATAATGTCAAAAACAAAAAAAAAAACTTTTGTATTTCAATGCTGTTTTCTTAACCCTGACAAAATAATCAGCCTTGAATTTAAGAACTGTTTTGATTGGCTACAAAGAGGGCTATATTGTGTGTTTAACCACTCTAGTCAGTAGGGCTGAAGGGTATTAGGCATAAAATTGCTGAAAAGTCTTTAAAATCTTAAATAATTAACCAGCTGTAAAGAAAGGCAACAGTTCATAAGGTGTTGAAACAAGTATAATTTGAGCTTCCAGTGTGTAACATGGAGATACCATCTTACCTGATATTTTTGTTGTTCTTCTTACAGGTGTTTTTCCGTATCCTACCGTCTAACAGTGAATGTCTCTCCTACAACCTGTACCCTCTGCTACCAGGCTATGTACGATTACCCAAGCTTCATCTGAGTACACCATGTGCTCCAACTATGACTCAAGATGTAGCTGACAAAATGATGCCATCTCACATCTATATTAAGGTAAAAGTCTACCCAGTCCCAAAATGAACAAGCTTAGGGATGGGGGCTAAATACCACAGAGTGCGAAATCTATGAGGTACAGGGGTGTATTTGAGTGGTGCATTTTTAATCAACTTCATTAAAGAGAGATGTTACCACAGACTATTACAGAGTCCAGACATGAGAATTATGAGATTTAAACCTTTCAGTTTTTTTGTTCAGGTTTGTCCATGAGTTCATTCTCATGCCTATACATTCACAAACAGGTTAAGTCCCAGCATCAGCTGTTAATGAGGGCCAGTTGGTCCATGAAGTGTGACAAACGAAACTGCTATGCACATAACATGTATTTTTAGGATCTTTCGCGTAAGCACCAAGACACGCAATGCTCTATCGCATATACATGAAGACACAAAAGGCTGGTGTGATTGTTAGACATGATTTGCAATATACAAAGTATGGGGACTTAGGCTGTTTGCTAATAGTCTGTAGTCTGTGGATGTTGCATTCCAACCATGGACCTCCCAGCAACTGGGGACCATCCCTGCACTCATAATATGTTAGAATGTTTGGGGTGTGTGTTTGTTCAAGTGCTAACTCTTTTTGTATTTGTGAGTGTGTGTTAATGTAAGTAATTAATAAATAATTGTCCTCAACAAATTGTGGAACCATATTCAATAGCCATTGCATATTTCACTCGGGCCTCTTTTCTTAAATTTCTAAAATTGATATGTTGAATCTGTTTGCAACACCGAAATTAGAGTTATTTATGTTCCTGTTTATGTTAAAACACTACAAACCAATTACCACCAAATCTTGTGTTAATTACTTTCATAAGCATGGTGCTGGTCAAATATATATGTAATATACACCTGCAGCTGTGGACCCATGTCCAATTGGGAACCATCCATATCCTTTTTGTAACATGAACTAGACAAGTAACACTGTCTAAAAGCATTGGAGCCATATCATTATGTCTGTGCAAGAACTTTTGACTTAAGAGATTTTGCAAGAGAAGCATTTTTTGTTTCAATTTTGTTTACTTATTTATTGTTTTTTAACTTTTTAATTATCTGATTAAAATTTAATTAATTGCTTGTAAGACTTGTAAAATAACTTCTGCCCCCCCCCCCCGGTTCATTTAGAATTGGGTAAATGAATCATAAAAGTACTCCGTCCTTCGCAGGGGACGTTAAGCCATCAGTGGACCATTCTCTCTATTAAAGGAGGTCTGCAATGTCCACAATTGCTTGTATAATACATTTGCCAGATGTGTCCTCTATTGTATGTTAGTTATACCATCCACAGTTAATAGTTAAATTTTCATATTTATACACACACAAAAAATGATTTCAAGATGTCCACATTTTCACAGTCCTAAACTGTGTCCATGTTTGAAGGCGATTACAGATGAGGTGTGTTTAAAAATGAATACCCAAAAGATGTGTTGATATACAACAGATAGCGCTTACACTGTCCTGTGCACTGGCATTTTGCATTGAAAATATGTAGGTGTGTGTTAGTGATGTGTGGGTGTTAGCACATGTGTCTATGTATAGCATACAGTAGTAGCAAAATAATAGAAGTATGATGTGCTTGCTCATCATTGTGCATTATGCACGGCTGGCCGAAGGCATCCTTTTATGTTGCAGACAATGGCCTATTGTGTGCTATTGTATGAATTCTATTCACTTAATTTCATATGAGGAAATAAATTGAAGGACAAGGCCACACTGGACAAATGAATTATTTATGTTGCTTTGATTTAGCTCTATTCCTTTTAGATATTAGCAAGGAAATTTCAACATCTTATTTTTAAGGCCTTAAATAAACTCTGTTTTAACCCTTTGATGCTAATATGCAGAGACATCCAGAAATTTCTGGATTTCTGGAAACTGGTCTTATTTACAAAAAATCTAGAAAAGTGGAACAAGCGTTTCGGAAATTTGAGGCTTTAGAAGATGATCACTGGTAAAAATAAGATTTTGGGAAGTACAACTCAGACAAAACTAGAAATTACAGACCTATAAAACAATAAGTAAATAAATTGATTATTTGTTATTGAAAGAGGAATTTTACAGAATGGAAACAATCTCAATTGGATAGATTTTCAGGGAGTGTAGTGCTGGTGATCTTGATTGAGCTAAACTGTACATATTGTATCATCAATAGTGACTTCATCTCCTCAACCCTAATGCCACTATACCCGTGCTGTATAACATGGATTATAGAGCAACTTGAGATTACTGGTCACCACCCCAACCATGGATAACCCAATATCTTGATCAAAACTCGATTAAACCTAATCCTAATAAGTTAACAGTATTAACAAATACACCATCAGTTATCACAGTAAAGGTACTGTAATAATCGACAATGTGCTTATAGAAATACTACAACTTATTATGAATTCCTGTCGAAAAAGCCTTGACCTAACCCTAACTTGAAAACCTAAACCTAATCATAATCTCTCAGGGTGGCAACAGTTATTCTAAAGTCTTGCCAGATTTGAAACCATGGTGAAAATATCCCCCTTTATTATTGCTAGAAATGCTTATTATTATAAACCTACCTATTCTTGTATAAACACCACACACAATAGACAAGTTATTCAAGATTCATTTAATCATAGCGTAAAAGTAAATTCAATTCAGTAAATTCATATTATCAGATGGACAAATAATTCAATTTTCTTTGCATTGGTGCAATATTTGATATGATTATACAAAGTAACATATTTTATTTGATGTTATCACTATTTTGTTCTTCATATTTGAATACTTTGAAGGTGAGGCATCTTATTTTTGCTTGTTTTTGTTTTTCAGCCTCTTGGAAAGGAATTGATTTTGGATAAGCAGTGAAGACAGTCAGTCGTCTCTATCATATGCATAGACTCAATCTTGAAATTTACAGCAAGTTGGACAGGAAGGCTTAATGGAAACTATTGTATACATGCATAATGCATTTATATAGAAAGAGAAAGGGTTTATGAATATAGAATAAAGGGATGTTTATTTCATTCTTGTAAAAGAATAGTACTCTGTGGTAATTTTAACGCCATACAAACCCATACTATTGAGGTCTAACAGCCCTGAAATTTGGAATATTTAGATGGACGGTGAATGCTACAGCAGTTATGTTGGGCTACTCTATTGCAAGTTCACACTCTCAGGTGCTAGATTTTGGAAATATCTACCACAGTGGGAGCATGAATTTCAAATGGAATTAGCACATTAACCATCTCTATTTGAAACCCACCCTTCACTCTGAAGAAGATTCAGGTTGAATTTTATCAGAGGGTGTATAAAATTCAAGTTGAGCTAACTCAACTGTGTTCATTCATTTGAAATTCATACTCTCCCTGTGGAAGGTATTTCTAACATCTTCCATAGGGGGTGTATGAATTTCAACTGGAATAGCCCATGGATTTTCAGCAGAGTAGCCGAGCTAGCAGTGGATTGTACTCAGTTAGCCCAATTTCAAGTCAACAGAAAAGACACACATTCTTGCAATGGAATCACCCAATTGGGTGGATGATCACTTGATTTACAACACTTATTGTTGAATAAAATGGAAATGGCAAGTTGAAATTTGTACCTGTACAACCAAATAAGTGATACTTTACCCAATAACGAATCTGAATCTGAATGATGATAGGTCATAGATAGCATTGGTTTAATCCTTGTGATCAGGCAAGTAATTTGGTATTTCTTTCAAGAAGATAGGAGCATTTGACTTTTTATACCTGTTACAATACAATACAACTGAAATTTATAAAAAAAAATGTTATCCAAAATGGCTCCATGTCTTAAAATCAATATTGGACTTGTACTTCATGTGTAGAAATTCTCATGCTTCTACTAGGAAGTGCACAATGGTTCCCATTCTGGGAGCTTATCAGCTAGCTGTACCAAGAGATTTTGAGGAAAATGTATAAATTTTGTGAAAATTATTGGCTGCAAATATTATGGTTCTTTTCAAATCTCAAAAATATTGTGCTTTTGAGTAATCCTGGCACAGTGTTGCAATAATGATGATGAGTGTCCTTGTAATTAGAGTAACTTGGGAAGTAAACATTATTTCAATAGCTCTCATGTTTGATTTCATTATTGGTAATCTGCCATGATGTGATGTGTACTTCATGGCATTGTGGTAAAGGGGCTAGGCACTGGAGAGTAGCACTGAAGAGTATTATATATTATAATAAGATGTTCAATTGTTCATGGTTGAAGTTAGGACTTGGATGTGTAATGGACACAGTGTTCGAAATATGCCTCAAAAAGTTAGAGGCCAGCCGGGCTTGACCTTAAAAAGACTAGATGCCAGTCAGAAAAGTTACGCCAGGCAAAAAGTTACAGGCCAATGGCGGCTGACCAGCCCTATTTCAACGCTGAATGGACAGTGTTAGATGGCTGGTTTATGTGATCACCACATACAGACAAATAGCATACGACATGTATCCCTTGTATTATTCTGACTACAGAGGGCGACATACCAATTTGTTTACAGTGCAAAGTTGTTTTGTCTCAGTCACTAGTCTCGCTTGTCTAATCAAGTAAGGTGCTTTGTGTGGTAGAAGGGGACTGTTTATATTAATCTGTGATTCAGCACTATGCAGAAGTCACAATACTATCATGGTTTACAAGTCGGAATGTGAATGCTTACCTAGACTGGGTGTGTAATGGAATGAATTCGCTACTTACATAGTTCCGCCATTATCACTATGTGCCGGGAGAGCCTCAAACTGGCAGCATACATGAATGGGAATTGAACCAGTCACACAACATTCTGTATAAGGTTACGTAATTCTTCCTTTCGTGTATGCTGCCAGTTTGAGGCTCTCCCCGCACATAGTGCATAATGGCGGAACCGTGCAAGTAGCGAATACAATGGGCTGTTACACCAACATTAATGAGTGAAATCAAGCTAGTTTTGGTCCGTTCAATAACTAGTATGCTTTCACTTAGCACTGTGTTTTCTTTGTAGATACAAGCAATTACTTCTAGTCCAAACAAGGCTGTGTTTTCATTAAAAACTGTCACACTTGTAATGGAATTGTCAAATGCATGCAAAGATTATTTTAAAGCAATTGATTTTGCCTTGGTATATCTGTGTGTAAATTTGCCTGCATAATGATTTGGATTGTATGGGTGGTTGGGTAAATTAGATATCTGATTTGTCAGACTAGTAGGAAGTCAGCCCTGTGATAATAATATCATAGCTAGAAATTGAGATTTGCCGATTGAGTAAAATGTTCCATCCTAAATTGGACTTAGAAAGTCTGGGTTTTTTTAATTTGATCTCCTTCCAAAATTGATCAAATGATTTCTAGCTACATGATACACCCACCCACTGGTTCCACTTGGGTGTTGAGGCACCAACATATAATGTCTATGAGGTGAAACCTAACATCCCTCAAATGCTGCAGAAGTACAAGTATTTTCAGAAACAATGTACTTTTGATTTTGTTTCTTCCCTGAAATGTCAAATTATTTTTGTAATGTCATGGCAAGATTAATTTATCAGTGCATTCAATAGGTGTTTTACTGGTCAGCCACTTTATTAAGCAAAAAAGGAGTTGTCTCTCAACCTGCAGGTTTTCTTTTTACAGTTTTTTTTTTATTATCAAAAGAATGACAGAGGCAAAAGAAAAATAGCAAAATACAAGAAAAATTGGTCTATGGTACTTAGTTTGTTTTTCTGACACTAAAAAAGTATAGCACATCTAGGGACAACCCTTTTGGGGAATCTTAACATGTGTGCTTTATTAATCATGTATTTTCCATCTGATCAGATAAGGTTGTACAAGGCATATCAGTATTTTTAGTAGTGTATGATAAACAGAGATTTAAAACAGTTCTCAACCAATATTTGACTTACTTGATATTCATCCCACATTCATGGGATTTCATCAGAAAGTGCGGTGGAGCGGTAAACACCTATTCAAGTACAAAAATAGTGCACTTTTGCTGTTTCCTTGATTATTTTTAAATCTCTGAAATGTCAAATTGCTTTAGTAATACCAGATTAATTTGTCAGTGCATTCAATAGGTATTTTACTGATCAGCCACTTTATTATTATCTATTTATTTTATATACACCCACATTCCACTTGAGTGAGAGCAGTGTTGAGGTATCAACCACGCAATGTCCAGGGGCTATTTACCCCTCTTACTCAAGAGACACTGGTGGATGAATCAAATGAAATAATAGATAATATCATGTGTATTTGAATCAAGTATTCTTCCATCTTATTTGATAAGTTCTTCACCAGAGTTAGTTAAAGCTTGCGAGTTTATTACTCCAAATTCTGGAAAAATCCAATACTAATTGTTTTGGATTATCAATATTATCCTGTTTTGCCAAGTAAAACATAGATCTATCCTATTCTGTTAGTTGGAACTAAGTGGCAGCAAAGTCTAAGTGGCCAATATGTAGGAATAAGGGCCAAAAACATGTGTTTTAGTAGGTATATCACCTCAAAAATAATCGCAGCAGAAACGCGTTATTTAATGTTCCTACATTATTAAGCTTTATTAAAGCATCAAAAATAAAAAAACAGAATTGAAATCGGTCAATGCATTGTGATGTAATGTCAATTTAAAGATGCTCGTAGATGGAATGAAATCCTGCCACAAATGGCTGTAATGACAAAATTGGCACATTTCGAGATTTTGAAGGTTTATTTGGACGCTTGCTTGGAAAAACAGCGTTAATTTAAATAGCACATGTTAAATGCCTATCTTTCCTGACTTAGTTACAGAAAACAAAATTAAAAAATCCATCATTGAATAATTATAATAAATTAATCAAATATACTATTTTAGCCATTTCGCCAATCTGCAGACAAATTAAATCTCAAAAAATGACTAAGTTCAGCTTATTAATATGCAAAATTGATGCCAATAGAAAACCGTACATGATATAAAGGTGCGGTTTTTTTGCACACATATGTATACAAAGTTCTTTCAATTGATGACAAAAATACACAAAAAGTAATTAATTATGCAAATTAGGTAATTACAGCTAATTATGTATTTATGATATTATTATGCAAATTAGGCATGAGTAATTTTGGGGTTTTTTTTTCAATATTTAATGAACGTCTGTTCATTCATCATAAATCTTTTAAGTATGATCCTGTTATGAGGTTGAATAAATGAACTGCAGTTAATTATTTAAAAACAATACAAAAAAATTAAAAGTTTGACATTTTGACGGTGTCTGGAATATAATTTTCATTTTTACTATAAACATAGTATGTGTCACCATTACTCAAAGCCAAGTCCGAAAAGTAAAAATTAAAATTCAGTTGCAATGAGACTTTAAATTAACATTTTGTCATCTGGATTAACATGGGAGGATAATCGGTAAAATGAACAGCAATTTTAATTTACCGCGTATACAAAAATAGTATGGCCTTGGACACACACAATGGCTTAGAGCTATTGTGGTTTGGAAACTTACTCCCTAAAAAAACATTGATTAATGTTTTGCTTCAACTGGTTTTAGGAAAGTGTTTCATTTGTTGTCGACGGAATTAATTTACATGCTAAGAAAGATTAGTATTTCAGCTAAATGGTGGTAGTTCCTTTACTTCAGTAGGCCTATATTTACTGATTTATGAGCGATCTTCAAAAATCCATAAAAACAGGCAGTAGTTCTTAAACAAAACAATTTTTAATTTGGGGGACCTGATGGTAGCCTCGGGAAGGCTTCACACACCATATATTAAAAATTCAAACAATTTGGATAAATGAAGCATATGAAGAAATTCATTTATCGACATGGATGTTTTCTAAAATTGGCCAAATTTGAAGCGCGCCCTTTTCAATTCACTGTTATGCTTGCATGCACAGTGTAGCAGAATTATTGTGCAGCCACTGTGACATACCTAGTTTTAGGCTGTTTTTTGTAAGTTGTGACAATCACCCAGAACGATTTGAGCAAAGTCTAATATCAGTCTATGCACTGTAATTTTTAGCAAACACATTTTCTGTTTTATTTTATAACCATTTTTTTAATTAACATAAAATAGTAAGATTAAGGGCAGTATATCTTGGCCTATACTCGGGATCCGGAATACTTCTATTTGTGCCAAGTCTTTGAATTTTGTTACTGCAATTGCAACCAAACATCCTAACATATTTAACCCAAATATAAAAAGCAATTAATTCCAACTAAGGGAATACGGTATGTTTCATTTGGCAAAACAAAATCATATTTCATTAACAAAATCATAACTCAAAAGTTAACCTCAAGTTGTAGATGAGTTTTTGTACCCAACACATTCCAAGGTCATTATCCGAGTGTATAATCATATTGGGGGTTAAAGAACTGTGTACTGATAGATGAGAATAATTTGGATCCTAATGATGATGGTGAAGCCTGGATTGACCAGATTGGAAATCCGCGTTTCCCATGAACACAGCAGGCCAGACCATGGCCAGAGAGTATTATGAGTAGGTTTATTTCACTTTGAAGGCATGCATAGTCTTGTAAATATGGGCCAACTTTCCCCTGGGCCATCTAATATATATACTTGATCTTGATGTGGTAGCTGCACAAATCGCCCCAGTAGTGGCTGTTGACGTGCAGTTCCGCACCATGCATTACTTGGTGTTACTGGTGGCGTCCTGCAGCATAGTCTTGAAGCACTGATACCATGAATTAGTATGACTACAACTGGTATCTACTGGTCAGTTTATACTCTGATTTCCACATGTGTTTTCAAACTGGCACAATCATTTAAACATTTTTCTTAAAACTATATTTCTGAAAACAGTACAAGTGTATCTTCATATGAAACATATATGAATGGCGGCTATGATGATAAAATAAATATTTATTAGCAATCGAGATAAAATGTGTAAATGTCTAAATAAATGTTAAACTTACACTGTATGTAACATTAACAGAGTATCAATAAACAATATGTCTCAACGGATGTGCGTGCGACTTGCATTGTATTCTTGTGCCATGTTTTAAGGTGTGTTGAAGGTTAAGTGTAGATGATATTCAAATTTTCAGACTTTTTGCAGACGACAGCTCTGTGGATTTGGAGTAAAAGACAAGACTTGGAGAATACGAAAGGGATATTTCAAAAGTACAGTTTTTAAAGCCGAATGCCAAGAATTGAGGCTATATTACTTACTAAAGAAATGAACAACAGTAGTACCCAAAATCTATATTTATATATTTTGCCGCCAGCCTATTTGATCCTGCAGTGCTTTTGCCATGTAGTCGATTTCCTTCAAACTAAAACCAAACTTCCATCGTATACACTACAAATGTTCGAAGGACTCGCTGAAATGTAGATAAGATTTTTCTTGCAACTGACAATTCAGAATGATAATGTACATAATTTCTGTGGATTAGAGGTTTTTGATGGCACTCGGAGGTTTAGATTCGGAGGCAAGTATGGATGATTTTGATATCGCGCTTCCGTTTACAATCGATGATGCACAACCAAATTGCCATTTTCCCTTCAAAGCGTCTATCAATTTCATTTCATTCGGAATAACCTAGCTTTCTTACAAAAAATTGCCCAGAAATCAGCCATTACCTTCGTTTGATAATCTTCACAATTCACACCAGCAATAAGAAATTAATAACGGTACATGCATATATGATCAGCATTTCTCGTCAACCTTCTAATATAGTTAATACAATTTGCAATATGTATGAAGATTTTTTGACTGTTCTTAAGGAAAAAAGCTAATTTAATTTTCATATCTTTATTTTGTTTTCATAGCTACCTATTTTTAGATGCGGCTATTGATGCTATAACAAAGCGTAAGCAAAAAGAAATATAATTACAGGACCAGAAAGCTGCATTGTGTTTTTATATGAGCACAGTAGAGTAGTCGAGGAGACTATACCAAAACGCTATGCACAATTTATTTCCATTTTCCTAAAAATAACACGTTCGTTCGTTCATGACAATTCACAATTGCGTGAAGAAACTTAACATTAAACCTTGCCCTTTAACGTATTCTTTGCATGCTTTACGAACCCATCAATATATCTTTTTTTAAATGACACGGTGAAGCTGTGATGTAACTTCTCAAGACTTTGTAACTGCTGGTGACCATTAACAAATTATGGTAATTACGTTAAACAAAAGGGAAATTACGAATCGCATTTTTATAAGGAAGCGTGCTGTCAGGTCAACTCTGTATGGAGGCAACATAAGAAATGTCCAATTGTATTCTTCGACCTACAAACCACGATCAAATTGCGGCTAACGAAAAGCATTGACAGATCTATTCAGGTCGATTCCTTTCAAGTCTGTCGTCAACTATATTGGCATCAGTCCACTTCAACACTTAAAAAAAGAAAAAAAAAGAAGCAAAATACGATAGCTAAAATAATTTGTTCAAGAATAATTTCAGGTCAGTAATCAGCGACAATTAGGCAATGACAATACGGTTAGGACGTACAGCAGTAAAAACCAACTTGAAATGGACTGTAAGAAATTATACTCATTATAGATGAACAACTGCAGACTTCAACAGAGACCCGTCACAGGCATGCAATGAAATAGTCAAGCTAAGCTGCAAAGTTTTTTGATCCTCTGAAATAAAAAAAAGATATAATAAATAAGTAAAGAATCTCAAACGCCTGCAAACTGAATTTTCTATTCATAGCAAAGAGTGAACAGTAAACCAACTCAAATGTTATAATAAAACTAGACAATATAATATTAGCGAGCTAAAATCAGAGTGATTTGAATAGTTGCACGGACGTTTATTGCAAGCTCTCTATAAACGAAATCCCGGCCGGTGCACAACCCAACTGAAAAAAAACAACAAGAACGTGCACCGACATTGGATTCGAACCCACGAGCTTCCGTTTACTAATTGGACGTCATTGATGCGTCCGACTATAGACGGACGTTCGTTAGTTCGAATCCGTGCAGGTGCATTTCCTTGATTTTCAGTTGGGTGTGTGCACGCAGATACCGTTCGGGCTTTCGTTTATGTTGTCTAGTTTAATTGAAACATTTTGGGTTACTCTTTCCTGTAAAATATATTCATGCAGGTATCTCTTGTAGCGAGCAATCGTTCCCCATCGTATTTATTTGTTCTTGTGCAGGATGCGTAACCCATTACCTCCTTTATGTATTGCATATTATTATGTATATACATATATGCAAAGATTATTTGGTAAAGGTGAAGAATTCTCGGAAAATTTGGAAAGACAAGCAACCAAACACACACAAAAACATCAACGTGAAATGCTTTTAACAGATTGAACATTAGGCCCTATATACAAATCTTTGTTCATCGTGAATTGTAAAAGCTGTTTACAATTACTTGAATGACTTAAAACTGTTTTAAATTTTAAACAAATGTATGGTTTTTCTTTATAGTATTACCGTTACAAAGTATGGGCTACCCAGGAAAAAAGCTTGTTTGAAAGCTCAAACTTGTATTATTTGTTATATAAATGTGCATGCAACCTATATATTTAGCTGTATGCGTTGCCAACTCGCCGGTTTAACTATACCAATGGTTGTCCGGCGTCGAGGGCCAGAAAGTTTTAAACCCTCGGGGCTGAAACACATTTTGTGTGGTCTTGAAAGTACAAGATTTTTTGTATAATTATACAAATAGCCGCGAGGTTTAATAATATAAACCGAAAACCAAATACAAGTTTAAGCATGTGTAGAAAATTGTTCCAAAATATCGCGTGTAAATTTGCCCTCAAGAAATAAAGGAGCTATAATGAATTGACTACAGGGTGTGGACAATTCGTAAAAGTACTTTGAAAGATTTCTTGTGTATTTCTCAGTGCGTGTATGCCAGTAAATGGTGTATTATGTGATTACGGTATTGCCATTGCGAGAACGCTTTATCAATGTGTTGTTATTTTGTTAAATTAACAGTCATCAGTGACTTACGCTATATCTCTGGATAAAAAGTAGAGAATTTAAATGATCTTATATAATATACTCGTGAATTGTCAACATTTGTTCAGGTATTCGTGACATAAACGGTCACATTCTGTTCTGTAAACAATACTAAACATTCATCAAGTCATCCCTCTTTTTTATATTTCCCAATATAAACATAAAATTTAGCAAATATATCCAGTAAATTGCCAAGAAAGAATCAAATATTATGTTTATTCTCTGATACATGCACATGCGAGAAAGACCCGCGTTTGTCCGGTCTGCCGTTGCGGTCTTGAATGCATTGCGCTTTCTGTAGTTTTACATAAAACAACTTACATTGATATTTTTTCTTCAACAAATACCAAATGCAACGTCAGAAATATAGAGAAAATAGCAATTTGGCTTTCATTCAGAATTTAATTTTTTACTCGTCAAAGTGTTATTGAAATTCTTTAATTGAAAAAACAAAACACACACAATTACAAGAATGATGGCACTGCAGGAAAACCAATAACGCTTGAGGTAGCAGGCCGTTTCGAAATATACGCTATCAAATAGACGTGCAAAATGAACATTCGTAAAAAAAGTGTGATTTCAACGAAATTATTTTAACGTTATAGAAAAATGCAGCAAAAAAACACAAGAATTGAGGTAGCATCAAGTCTTTGCAAAGTATGTACGTTCTAAAATAGGTCTGTAATAAACATTTAAACTAATTTGTAATTTTAATGTATTTAATGATTTCGACTAGATGTAACTTATGACAAAATACAACAGAACATACGCAGCTTTGTAGAATAATTATATTTAAATCTAAAATTAGATTTTGCGCATGAGAAAAGATAAAATCGTTAAACTGTATTGCCGCCACAACGAACTTCATATGTAAAGGTCATTGGCGCACTATGGTTGCGTAAAAATGTTCAAACAAAAATTCAAGTGATTTTTGTTACATGGTAGTAGTGTTGCCATTTGTATCGGTATTGGTGCTGAGTAAAAGTAATAATTGCACGGCTGGTTTCGTTCATTCAATAGCGTGGAGGTCATGATGGTGTGTTCAATGCAATGCACTGCGTCCTCTTGCGACAGATGCTGATACGGGCATGTGCTATCTACTGAAGATTGCACCTTGACACGTTATAGCCTTATTATGTGAAATACGTCCGGGTCTTTATGATGAGTGTGCACTTTTCTTATAAAGACATCTTTACACTTTTTGAAATTTAGCATCTCAATAAATAGAAGGTAATTTATATGAAATTAGATTATCGAAAGTGAATGTTAAAATATAGTCAATTAAACCTACGGCATAAATGATTCAAAAACACTTTGCTTTTGTTAAACATAAATACGTTATAATTGTCTCCCACCCGTGGACGACTGTCGTTTCTTCTTCGTCGTCTTGTTTTTCGGTGTCGTAATATTTTTCGTCTATTTCTTCTTTTTCTTTCTTTTTTGTCTTCTTCTTTGTCGCTGTCTTCTTCTTTTTAAACTCTTCTTAATGTCTTCTTTTCTTCTTCACAACCAACGAAGAAAGCCATCGGGGTAAATTTCACCGCACACGTAAAATTTACCATTCAATTCATTCCTCAGCTTGTTCACGCTTGGAAGATTTGCAAGCAAATAAACGTGGGTAAAATGCACTTTCTTTTGGCCCATTGGCTCACCTATTATGTACGGAGACCTCCTGTGGGTCCCGTTTGGAGCGTTCTCTTGCTGACTTTTCGTTCACCGTCTCCGTGGTGTCTGCGACTTTACCACTAACAATACACCAATAAAATCATTACGCTCGAATTGCCCACTCCGTATTGCAGAACCATATTCTCACAATATACAGTAAGTGATTGGAAACAATAAGGGACAGATATCCCCCTAGGGGTATTACATTTGACAAAATGTGTGCAGGCTCTCTCCATATGGAACCTGCATGCCCAGCTAGCTATAGGAAGGCTCGTTGTCAAATTTAGCACTAAATAACTTCGGCCAGCACACGGTACCTTTAGAACCTGAACTGGGAAATCTGGATCAAGTATAGTGAGTATCAACTCACGCCCTCCACTCGCATTAGCCAGGGAGCAAGGGGAAACTTTCCGTATAAGAGGCTTTGACCCCCCCCCCCTTGGTGGTCGTTCTGAATTTCTGATATTTAAGGTTTTCATGCATTTTTTGTACTTTTTAGCCCATTCTTAATGTTCCTGACCATTTTTGTTCAAGTTTGTCCCCCTTGAAAGTTGCCATGCCCCCTGCTCCCCTTACACCACTACATGTATCCGAAGGGTTGTTCAAATGCTGTGTGAACACTCAGGGTCCATGCAACTATGCATTCGTTGCCATCGACGCGACGCAACGCAAATATATGAGATTCAAATCATGATCCAAAAAGTGTCATGTGAATATACCCCGACTAATGAAAAACTAAATGCACTTTACTTCAACCATATACATTGTGATTGGGAATCAAACTGTAAGGGATTTGAAAGCGGGTAAAATAACTACAAGAAACGAAAGAGAATATAAGTAATAAAGAAACAAAGTGGTAAGCAGTGGTATAGGGTCTATCAGAACCCTGGGCAGAACTAGAGCACCAACAGACATTGATATGAACATACATATACACATATTCTCGACCATTTTCGGTATTTGTGTGACTAAAACATTAACCGAGCATCACTAATAATACTCTTGACTGGGCTTGCGGATGCGACGCACCCATGCCAATCTGATTAAAAATATCGTTGAAAATCAGTCCCTCTTTGAAGGAAAAAGTCACAAATGGTCTAATTTTGTAGTAAAAACGTTGAAATCGGCCCTTTTTGGAAGAAACATTTTAAGATTTCACAACATGTCAACTTTTTAGTCCGTCGCAACCCCCACCCCGCAAAAAAGAGCAATCTTGGTTTAAAAATGAGAATAAAGGTATTGTTTTTAGCCGCTGTCGTGCATCTATCGTTTCATATTATAACACGGGCGACATCATCAAAACTTGTTGTCGGCTTCGCCTCGTTGTTTTACTTAAAATAATGATGTCACCCGTGTTATATGAGACGATAGATGCACGACAGCGGCTAAAAACAATACCTTTATTCTCAAATTTGTCGATTTTGTCCCCCCTCCCTGAAATTCTCTTTGCCCCCCCCGAAAAAAAAAAATCCTGGTGCCGCCACTGTTACCCGAGCCCGGAATAGTTAGGGACCGATCGTTATTTACGGCAGGGGGGAATGGGCGTTTTGGAAAAAAATCCCCAATTTCAAACTTTTAAGTTTAAAACAATCCCTCCAGCCCTCCTCCTGGTTCAACGAAACATTTCGCGTCCCCAGGACCCCACCAAAAATTCGGATCCCCCTAACCCCCCCCGTAAATAACGATCGCTCCCTTGCGGTTACACGTTTGGCACAACTCGATATATCGTGGTGGATCGACCCGTTGACATAGCTGATCGCATGTCCATTTCACCTGCTTGTAATTGCTTCCCGCAAATTTGAAAATCGAACTATTTCACATAGAAAAGAGGATAGAGAACTGCATGGATAGTGGACACATGGCATATGCGACGATAAAATCATCGAATAATATATTCATTTTGCATTGAAAACCAGTCACAACTTCCAGTGACTGCAACATGTAAATCATGATTTTTTTCTCTCTTTTTTAAGATGTAAAGGTATATCAAAACTCCTCTTTTAAAGAAACACAATGCAGGCTCACTCATTTCAATATTATCTGCTTCTTCCGTAATTCTATTATGATAATACTTCACGTGCATGCGTCCTTTCATTATTTTAAAGGTCTATTCACTATCGTAAAAATCATCAAAACTCTAGGTTTTTGGTACTTTTGTCATTGACATAGACATGATAGATGTGCTAACATAGTCAGCTAGTGGTTCAGCCGAAAGTCATGTATATATAGTCACATGAATCTGTAAATTAGCTATTTACACACAGAATGGGGCTTCAACTTCTACAATTCTGCTGTTTTATTGGTTTTTTGCCAAATTTTTTATTTCAAAAATACCAAATGACAATTTGAATGCCTTCACTTTAGCAATTTATAAATAATTACATTTTTACACTTGCGCTGGGATCACTGAATGGGATCTTTTAAGGTAGCAGACAGGATCACTCAAACTGGGAAATTTTTTTTTGTATTGTATCTTGATAATGATAATGATGATAAATACATGATAAAAGTATATATTTTCAGAAAGGGATGCCATCTAGCACGGCAGATGTGTGCAAAAATGAGCAGTTTTTGAGAAAAGCACCAAATTTAATTTTCCATGGCAATTTTTTTCGGTCCACCATGACAACTTACCCTAAATATCGAAATTGACGTATTTGTAACCAAAGGGATAAATGAAAAGGATGAATTCGTTACCGGTACCCGACAAACATGTACAAACTGCTTGAATTTATAGCATGTTCGTATAATAGTCGCCCCATTAATCCATACATTTTCATTATAATAAAATAACCACAATCGCTGATATAATTTTGATGGCTTCATGATTCAATTATAGCAGACAGTATGTTTCTTTTAGACACGCAAAAGCTTCCACTTGATTTGATAAAACGATGTGTTTCCTTTTGCAATTTTCAATTTGGCTCCGCAAAATATTCTTCTATTTATGGTCAGTGCTCTGATCTTCAGCGTTGTACCTTTTGTGATGCATAAACATAATGCAAGTTAGTTTAAGAAAATGACGCTTTGGCGACGAAAATAGCAACACAGACCCAGATTTTGCGTTTTTGGTGATTTATTTTTGTATATCTTAATAATAATATGCATGATATGCGAGTCCTTTTTTGGTCAAAGTAGATTGATTTGGAATGAAATGCTTAGTAAAAAAAATTCAGATAATTGTCCAAATAAGTTTACTATTTTCAGTTGTTAATAAACACGTTCGTGTGTTTAAAAAGTGTTACACTTAAACATTTTGATTTGCGGTGTAGTGGGGGGGGGGTGCGTGGGGTGTGTCATTGGGTGTGTTGGTGTCGTATGCAGGGGTGTTCCATTTTACAACGTTATTTTGTGTGGCGTTCACAGTCAAGGAAAGTATACAGAAAGTCAATCAAGTGTTAACAAAGTCATAAAAAACAAATGAGAAGTTATTTTATTAACAAATGAGAAGTTATTTTATTTAAGTGAGCAAGTACCAGAAAGTATACATAAGTATACTGTAAAAAAGATCATACAAAAAGAAGTGGGAAATGGTGTATGGTGGGTGTACATGTAGACTATATGTAAAAATACAGGGTGTCCCAAAAAAGAGGCCCCTCATTGCGCCCTCTTTTTCTCCTATTTCTGAAAAGTTGATTAAATATATTTTGGTATGTAAAGAAACCTTTAATCGTTAGCTTTAATAAACCAAAACAATTATTTCAATCAGCTCACAACTTTTGAAGATATGCCCTTTTGAATAAAAGTACCCGTTTTTCCCTCTGTCCACGGATAGTAAACATAGTGAATGGGATGGCTTATACTGTGGAGTGGCCTGTACGATCACCAGACCTCACACCACTTGATTTTTTCCTTTGTGGCAAAATCCAAGATCTTCGCAAACGTATTACTGAATGCATTCGCAAGTATGCGGCGCACAAGGATGGTACGCAACGCAATTGAGGACCAGGGCTGAAACCTGTATTCGCCAAGGAGGCAACCAGGTAGAGGGCAGAGCAGCACAGTAAACTAAAGCCAAGAAAATCGCGGAATTCGGAGGTAAAGCGGAAAACGCATTTCTGAGAAAAAAATTTAAAAAATAAGCAAAAATGACCTAGAAAAAGGAAAAAAATACAATTGAAAAGAAATAAATAAAATAATAAATGAAATGGGTCTTCAAAATTCATCAAAATAAAGTAAAATCCGTCATAGATTTACCGTACAACGCCCCATTGCAGCCATGATACCCAATTACCCATCCCAACTTTGCAAATCTCAATGATCGTCACAAGATTCTTGTGAAATTTTATTATGTCAGAAATGTGCTAAAATTACAAAGCAGAGAAAAGCGGAATTTAGCATTTGTAAAGCAGAAAATTCTTGGCTTTACAGTAAACTCACTTCAGAAGAACCAAAGACAAACCAAACAGCATTTTAGGGCTTCCTTTTATCCTAAAAAGAGAAATGACCTATATTGTAAATAAAAAAGAAAGCAAGAAACAACAAAGTAAGAAAGTAAGAAACATAATAAAACAAAAAGGCATAAAATAACCAAGAAAAAATAAGTAATCGCAAGTAAAGCAAAAAAGTCCCATTCGGTATCCATTTTACCCACAAATTAATGACACTATTAACAAAATCCATTGCCCATAACCCACCGGTAAAGCCCATTCCATAAATAAAGTTATTTTACAAAGTTATCATTGAGGAATGTTTGATATTCATGCATGGTATGTGTACTCCTTTCAATCTTTGAAGTAGCCAAACCTTCTCTGTGGACAGAGTGAAAAACGGGTACATTTCTTTAAAAGAACATATCTTCAAAAGTTGTGAGCCGATTGGTATAATTGTTTTGGTTTATTAAAGCTAACAACTTAATGTTTCTTTACATACCAAATTATATTTGATCAACTTTTCAGAAATAGGAGAAAAAGAGGGCGCAATGGGGGGCCTCTTTTTTGGGACACCCTGTACATGTATGATGAGAAAAGGAGTCTCATAATAATCAACAATTATATAATATGATGAGCAAAAAAGTAAACAATTGGTATTGCCAGATATAATTACATTGGTGCCTGCCTATGAGCAAGGGGACAGCTGCCCCCTGTGAAAACATCGTGTCCCTGGGATGATGGCGCCGTCCTGATATTTAAGATTTTTAGGCATTTGTGGTGCTTTAGCCCATTTTTGTCAAACACCCTCATTGAAAGTTGTCTTTCCTCCTTTCGTGGAATGTGGGGGTGAGAGAGGAATATGCATAGTGCGGGGTATTTGGGTTGTAGGGTGTGTTATTGATAAACTTGATTTTTTAAATGTGTATGGGGTGTGTGACGTGAAATTGTATGGGGTGTAAGTGTGGGGGTGTTTAAGCAAATGCATATGTTTAGATCTAGCTGTAAGATGCATACGAACATATAAGTCATACATTTTCTTTCGTATAACACCTCTATCTGAATTAGACGCACTGAAATCACTGAAATGTGGTACTTTATCTACAGATGTCACAGCGTATTTGCAAGTGATGAAACTCTTACATATTTAGCCTTGCGCGGACCGGGCAGAGTTAAAAAGCTGTAAATCTTTAGTTTTATATTAATTGACGCTCTTGCTTGTGAAGAATTGTGGTGGATTTTAGTTTCTATGAAAGATTGATTCCTTGTAATTACTTCGTATAGGTAATGTTGAAAACCTACGCTTTAAAATGTTTTATATACAGGTAAAACTTCAGTTTGAACTGTAAACTTGTCAAAATGTAATTAACAATAAAATGACGAGTAATAAAAAGTCAATAAGATCAATTGTTTAAAAATATGTTGGGTGTGACAGACACCACCACAAAGATATCTTCATTTATGTCAAAAATGACTCCATGTTTTGTTTTGTGTTACTATACCGGTACCGTATTTTAACTAATTGCAGTTACATCTTAAAAATAATTTGCAGTGATAATGACATGCATAATGTATTCCGTAATGCTCATTAAGAAAGCTGCGAGTTTGTCACTTCCTCATAAATTTATGATATGAAGTATACCATCTCACCATGTCACCCCGCTCCCAAAAACTTCAAATGAAATAAACCTTATATAGGCGAAAATTACCCAGTACGTCTTTCTTTTTTTATTTGAACTGTTCGTGCACGCTATTATTTATATCTCTTGTACAAGTAAATCTGTAAGTTACTTGGCAAGAAATTATTCAACCTCGCTAAGGAACGACGGCATTCGCCACTTGCACGGTTCCGCCATTATGCACTATATGCGGGAGAGCCTCGAACTGGCAGCATACATGAAAGGAAGAATTACGTAACCTTACACAGAATGTTATATGACTGGTTCAATTCCCATTCATGTATGCTGCCAGTTCGAGGCTCTCCCGCACATAGTGTATAATGGCGGAACCGTGCAAGTGGCGAAACAATCTCTATTATATCCCACTATCCAGTTCCAGTGAAATCAGACTTTTCGATAGAAACAATGAATTTATCTTAGGCCAATTGAAACAAAGTACACAAATTAAAATGAGTGTTTCTTATAATGGGTGACCAGTAAACTTGTCATTTTCTGCAAGGGACTGAGGTATGCCAAATTGTTGTTTTGTTTTTTGTTTGTTTGTTTGTTTGTTTGTTTGTTTGTTTGTTTAGTGGGTTTTTTTGTCACCAAAAAGGCGAACACAAACAAGTAGCCTATAAGCATAACAAACCAGGGACGTCCAACAAAAAAGGGAATGTCGTTCAAAGATCTCTCAACATGCAAATCACACAACGATCGCAATGCCACATTATTCCTCGCAAACACTGACAGCTTTTCATATAACTAATATAATACTGCATGCATGCACGTTTTGAGTGTAATGTTATTTGCAGGTAAATTTTAGCTTTTAGGTATTTGAGTTATAGTTTCACGGAGTTAATTTGTAAATGTTTAATCATATGGAGCCCGTGTCCAGAAAAGCATGCACCAATCATAAGGATGCAATCTTCTGGTACAACTCAGACAATCATTTTTTGTCTCTCAGTGGGCACGTTCAGACCTGAATTATTACTCGAGTTAAATTTTTTACAACCCGTGATAAGATACCACAAATTTCTTCGTTACCTCGACTGATTGTCCATTTACCACGACCATTTTGTACCCAGGGATAATTTCCGGAAGTTGCGTGCAGGTTCTAAAAGTAAATAGGGCCTATATGCAGTCCGATTGTAACCCAATTTCATTTGAGTAAAAATCGCAACGGAAAATGGATGTAAAATTGAAGCTCTTTTGAAAACGCGAGGCAAAACATTCTAAAAGAATTTTATTTAACAGTTGACAAAATATTTTGTCAAAATTGTTTGCCCAAATATAACGTTTTAAAAACGTATTCATGATCTTTTTGCTATTAAAAAGTTTTGTATAAACGTTTTAAGAACATTTTTGTGTTTGCTGGGTTTACAGTCCTACACTCATATCAGCGAAGAAAAAAAACGCATTTTATGCCTTGCTTCATCTAGTAGTTTTAGAGCAAGAACTGATTGAACGCCGATGGTTAATTTGTAGTAAGGTCATGTTTACCTCGACTGTTACCTCTAGTGCAATCCACACGTGCATCTACCTCGACTGCTCCGGTCGGGTTAAGGATTTACCTCTGACTTTTTTCAGAGGTAAATTTAGTCGGGATAAGCTGCCCCGACTCCTGTCCAGATGAGCACAAACTCGACCTTTATCACGAGCTTACCCCGACTGGGCACTTTACTCGAGGTAAATACCCCTTTACTCGAGTTAAATACACTACGTCTGAACACGGCTAGTGTGAATGACCACAAATAACATTACTTTACCACTAGTAATTTCAAGGACAAGTATGCGTACTATGTCGAAGTCAATTTCTTCGTTGAAAAATACGTATTTTTATCCCGAATTCGATCCTCTTAATTCAGCTAATATTAATTTTGATTGTTGTTTTGGTAAAATGTTTAAATTGCTGTTTCATAGAAAACTTAGAAGTTATGTTTAAAGCTTGCCAAATTAGACATCAGTGAAACAAATGACATTCAGATGATGTATTTTTATCTTCATCATCAGATCATTCCCTTGGAGTTCATTATAGACACCGTAAATGGCAAATAAACGAACCACTCTTGACGAAACACTAGCCGTATATTTGCATTGTTAATGCTAAATCAACCACTGTAAAGCTTTTTGAAATCAAGTCGAAAATTATTTCAAGATATATTATATACCAATATTGTGCAGTTTCATCATAAAGATGAATGTTTTCTGCATGAAAAGATTTTTCCAAGATTGCAATTTGAAATTCACTCTATTTTATTGACCTTAATTAAGATTCCATGAATTAAATTCACCAATCTCTCTGATTCAATTGCGCGACAGGAAAAGAGGGAAGATGGGGGAGAGAATGAAAGAGAATATTTATATTGTTAAGCTGCTTTTAGCCTATATATATTTTCAACACATTGCTACAAAGGATATACCGTAGTTCACCTTGGTTGAAAATCTATGTTTAGGCCTATATAGTTTAAGTTAAAGTATACAAATCTTTATAACTTAGAGATAGGAGCCTATCAGATATGCAGGACTGGCACAACAACGTCAATATTCACGATGTACATCAACTTCATTCTATAGCGGTGTCAGTGGTGTACTCTTTTAGAGATTACATAAAATAGACATTTTCTGAAGTCATTGTATTGCTTTCTGTTTCCTTCTTCTGTTTCTTGCATTTATTCTAAAGCTCAGTAGGCCCTATCGTCCAGCAAAACTTGAATTTTGACGGTAAATAATTATGCTGTATTTGTTCATATAACATTTTCGTGTTCATCCTTTTATATTTTATAAATGCATGTTATATGATTCTAAAATATGACCCTCCCACATGTCCGACCTGTCTTAAATTCACCAATTCGAATTTCTTCCACATATCAGCTTCCATCGCAGGTAAAAAGGACCTATATTATGCAAATATATCACAAAACACATACAGCCTGAACATTTGCTTTATTTCATGTTAAATTATGAAAAACGGGAAAAACAATAAATTTACATCAATTATGTACGAAAAATATATCGCGCTCACCTATCAGCAAGTAAATAACGTAGCAGATAGGTCCTACTGCATTTCGATGTAAGCTTATTTAGGACTTTTGAATGAAGTGTGTTTGGGAGGCATTTATTTTAAATCAATTTATTCCCAAATGTTGAACGTAATATTATAGCCTTTTTTGTCTTTAAGATGCTGCGTTTTAACATTTGCGATTTGACCAACCGTTATAACCACAACCTTTCTTCCAAATATAAAAATACTGCTTCAATCACAGCTCTAATCGAGTTTGATGCCAATCAAATTCAAAGATCAATTAAACCAAATTTTGATTGCTTTTATTCATCCACATTTATATACATTCGTTTACTTTATTCACAATTTACGATAGTAAAAATACAAACCACTTTTTTCATTTGTTATAAGAAAGTGGTCGGTTCTTATAATATTTCATTTAATTTGGCGATGTTTTTATAATTTCGTTACAAAAATATACTAAAATTGTCTCTTCCGTTTGCAGCTCTAAATTTGCTCGGTGTAAGCTACTGTCACGGTGACGCCATTACGTGCACTGAAAATATCAAAGATTTACCATTTATAAAGAAAATCATTTCTCGCTGAAGGAACTTCGTTATCAACCATTTGCTATAGCATGGAGGAGTAAATTGTGTAGAATTCAGAATTGACAAGTATTGAGATAATATAAAATTGAATTATATCAAAAACGGGGTGAAATTAAGGTTACTTGAATACATTTACGCGAGTTTATTACATGATGGAAGGGAACGTTTTGAAACTACAATGAACGTAATGCTTATTGTGTTACGTTTAAAAGAGTTATTGGTTTGTGCAGTATACGTTCAGTGACGTTAGACAACATGCTTTGTTTCGTTAAATCATTTTGACTTTGTAATTTATGCATTTTTCTCAAGATTTTAATGTTATTCTTGAAGGCCAAAATGACGAAATAGTATCAATGACGCCATAAATGTATATGTGGAACAGCTAGTATATATCGTATATGCTTACTCTTTTCATGCTTAAAGATCCAAATATATCACATTGTTAACAGAATTGAAGCGTATAGAAAATGACAAATCATCGTAAAAGATGTTGAGATTTCTACTTAATAAATGACAATAATTACATGGCATTAATTTACCACAACATTAAAAGAGTCTTAATCATGTACAGATGTATATAGCATGCATACAATGCAAATATCTTTCATTGGAATTCCAATATCGATAATTGAGCTATGGGTTTGAGTTTATTAGACTTATTTCAAATGACAAAGCAATGAATTGATGTATGTGTACAATTTATCTTGACCTCGGCGGTCCATCATATTCATTCATAATGGACCGTATAATGCGGGAATTCCTAAGAAAAAGTGCAAGGCCTTGCAAATTATAGAAACAAAATTGAAAGATGTATCACTGACACTGACATTAGGGGCTGTGCAATAATTAAAATTTGCAAACGGTGTGCCAAACATTGCTTGCCCTCCCCCTCTCGCCATGCCAAAACAAAAATTGCTTCCCATGCCTTGGCCTGCCGGGTAAAAGAAGTACCCCCTTTGCATATGCCACATTTTATGCACAGACCAGGTGTATCTATGCTGGATATCAGTTCTATGGAGAAGGAACGTTCTGGTATTACATTTCCTTATTAGTGCAAATACATAGCTTACTGAGATAGCTGCAGTTTAATTTAATTTTTATTTTTTATTTTTTTTTACTTACAAGGGTCCTTATATTTCTCATATCCTTTTTCTCTGTCTTCTTTTTAACATAGTATTACTTTCCTTAGCTGTGACTTCCTAGTAGAAATAATGTTGAATAATGGGGTAAACACACGTACCTGAGATACACGTCCTCCACAAAACACATATCCACCCCACACCCGCACCCCTACCCCCACACACACCCCGCACTACTGAGCACCCCTTGCAGTACCCATAACTATTATGTTTTAATGGGTCTTCAATTTTATTTTGTATACACACAACTATGACATCCCCACACCCATATCCGAGCACATATCTCTGCTTGCATGCAGCAACCATCATGTTTCTTCTAATGTGCCCTTATTTCTCACTTTTGTTTTGTATGTCGTCCGTTTCACACTATAGGCCCTACGTATGACCATGCATGCTAATGTACACTTTCCCTGGCTGGGACTTCCTCACAAAAATAACAGGCATAATTGGGTGAACATACATGTGACACCTGATCCACCCCACGCATCCTTAACACCCACACCTCACAAACACCCCCCCATATGACACACACACACACACACACCCCACACCCCTGGTAGGCAAGTTGAAATGCCGGGGACGTATATGTTCTAATAGATGTGCATCGTCATCATTAGCCAAGCCTATATAGCCAGGAGAGGAGACGGACTCCCACCCCACCCCTCCAAATGCCCACCTCGCCCATATTCATGACATTTTGTAACACATCTGGGTTTACTCCAAGGCAGTTGATTGTGTTCAACACCAGAAACTTTGGAACATCTGGACAGAAATGGTTTCCCTGCATAGCACTGGTCAGGGTATTATATCAAGGTCAGACAGACACAGTAAGAACAGAGTATGGAAAGAGATAACTGGTTTACAATTGGTCGAGGAGTGCGTCAGAGATGTATCCTGTCACCTTACCTATTCAACATATATGCAAAGAATACATCATGCGGAGAGATTTGGATAGGTTAGGTATACAGGACGGATGAAGGTCGTCAGAGATAACCAACCTCAGATATCCTGACGATACATCTCTGATTGTCAGAACAGCATCAGAACTTTAAGACCTTAATTGTCAGAGTCGGGAATGTCAGTGAAGAATATGTACTGTTCCTCAATGACAAGAAGACAATTGTTATGATCGGTATGTAGAGGAAACGCAGACCATCAGCTGCAAGCTGATCGAGAGGATATTGAGGTGGTCTACACTTCTTAGGCTCGCTGGTATGGTAGTCAACGAAGGTGGTTGCTATCAAGAAATTAGACGGCGACTTGTCATGGCCAGAACATTTGACGATGTTCTATAATTGACATCTGCAAAAACTGATGAATTTCTACTTCCCATGTCATGAATGCTCGTGTTTTTCCAATTGTCATCTATGAATCGGAAACATGGCTGTTGGAATAGCAGCAAGAACTAGAATTCAGGCACAATCACTTAATAGGGTCCGTTTAATATTTACGAAACGGGAAGTGGCGGTTTTGACCAAAAACAATGACGACAAATTTCACGTTCCTCTCCCCTGGCGTCCATTCAAAATGTTCGGATTCCCCTTGTTTTTTCCCTTTTCTCCGTGTCAAATTTAACATTCCCCCTTCGTGGTTCAAGTAGAAATTCAGATTCCCCTCAAGACCCCTCCCCAAAATAAATCGGATTCCCCCTTAAAACTCCTACTACCTCCTGGCGTAAATATTGATCGGTCCCTTAGACACCTGTGCGTTTGAATGGGGTTGATATAGTTCTTATACATATATGTCGTATTTCGACTTTAAATTAAATGAATGACTTACGCATAATGGTGATATTTTAAGCAAAGCTAAGCAAGTTTTATTAGAAACGTTTATAACGATGCATCTAAATTAAATCACACAATATCAAATTAAGAATAAATACATACATCATTATACGTAATCGTCCAATGTAACTACTCTGTCAACACAAGCTGAATTATTCAAATAGTGTTCTATGACCGTAAATGATTTGAAAAAGACAATCACATTTGACTCATGATATGTCGTCAATCTCGATGATTTTGATAAGTATATTTCAAGCAAACAATGTTTCGTGTGTATACTCAAATAAGGTAGGTTATGTTAAAAGTTCACATACGTGAACAACAATGGCTGCTTTGTGACTGTATCTACAAACTGTGTTTTTGTTTTTATAATCAGTTACAGAACACAAGGAAGAAACATTGTTCATAAACGTTCACAACGCAACCACAGGTACGATACCAGATTGCTGCCGACCCCAGAGGTACACTGCTGCCCAGGTACTTAGTGGTTACTCTAGGGTACCAGTTCAGCACCAACGTGGGATTCCTATGTGTGTACTCTGAGAGTACCCACACGGGTACTCCAGAGTACAAATGAAGTAGCTGAGCAGCAATGTACGTCTGGAGCGACAACATTAAGTGTTGATAGTACCATAATGAAAAAATCAATTACTTAGGGACCGTTCACAAACACTTGTTATGGGTGTGCCTGATGCAAAAAAATGTCATCACGAAAATTTTCCGGGCCCCCTTTTCAGACCTCAAAAATTTCAGGGCCCCCTTTTTTTGACATGAAAATTATGGGTCAACCCCATAGAAAATATACTGACAAATACTGACGAACATTTGCAAACAATTATGTATTTCAAATGAATGGTCCTTAGCATTTATGTTAGCTCCGATGTTAGCAATACCGTATCTCCTCAAACTGTGACTTTTGATTCAAGAATTGTGAATCTACAAAAATCAGAAACATTTTAGTAGCTATAACTTAACTTGTGACAAATCTCATGAACACATTTCAAACTTGTTTTCTTCATTTAGTGGCTGGCTGTCATTGTGTATAATTGAAGGAAACAGCAATCGATTGACCTTGAATTTTAAAAAAATCACAAAAAATATGTAAAAACAATAATAATATTATTAGAGGTTTGCAATATTTTTAAACTAGAGCTGTTTACTTATGGAGTGAGAATCGTTAATTCATCAGATTGTAATGTAGCGGCAGTCTTAACATCGGATGAAATACACAATTGTTTGCAGATATTCGTCAGTATTTGAATTGTTATGAAAAATTACTCATCTTAAAGGGGCATTTCGTGATCCACAGCCTCATCCCCCAACTAACACCAAAAACGTTGAGATTTGTATATCACAAGAAATCTAGGAGTATAGACATCATGAATGTGTCAATAAGCTGCAGATTCGGTCGTTTAACAAACATGTCGTATTTTGGGCTGCCGACACTCCCATTACTCCCAACAGCCCGAAATTACTACACTATGGGACGCTGTAATACATGTAATTTAATGCCAGATTCAACTGCAATGGTGGAAACAGACTTTTTGTGGCTATCTATTGAACTATGCCCTAAAATGAGGATGCTAAAATCACAAAATATCCTTTAAGAACAGAGGAATCTCTTTATACTGTTCAGTTAAATCATGATCTTCTTAAACCTTCAAATCGAGTTATTTTTAGGTGTTACTTCATAATACAGTATCTTATTTTTATTCCAATCATAAAATGTTTCCCGCCATCATTTCTGATTTTAATACATGTAAACAGTAGCTATATACTACCATGTGCGTGACCACTACTCTTCGGCAGTATAGCAGACTCTCATCGCTGCATACAATACAATATGCCTTTTTTTTACACGCGAACTTATTATTTTCGGGTGATTTCACCCATTTGTGACGAGGCGGACTTGGATATATATAACATGTACATTCAGACACACTATACAAGCATACGTTACATGTAAGTAAATCAAATTCACGTAGCAAATGCAAACCTTTGTATAATGAGAAGCACAGAAAAGCTAGCACGTTTGCAGAATAAATCTGAGGGTTTGTGTCCTTTTTTTCGTTTTCTATTGGTATATCTATAAGCACGGATTTATCATTTTTGCGAGGATAGTTTTTAAACTAAATACAAAAGCACTACAAAATATAACCAATAGTTTCATTATCTACGGAATGCCACATCAGGGTTTCACACCATTTTAAACAGAATTTCGCAAATCAATGAAATTATGATGTTATACACACCTCTATAGCAAGTTTACATCTGCTGTGCACTTTTTATTTTGCAATTACAATTTATACAATGTATTGCTCTACCTCATAATACGCAATAATATATACTTTGTAGAATAAAATTACAATACATATCAATCACTTCAGTCAAATTTTACTGTCGGATTCTTACCATATTAAATAAAACACAATACAACCAGTAGGCACCACTACATATGACAAATCCGTTGAACAGTCTCATCTGCTATCTTCAGTAGACAGCAGTAGCTGTGATTTGCCGCTAAGAAGAAGGCTCGGTCGTTCTGCAGCCGTCAACGGTGCATATACACTCCTCCTTACAACTTCCCGTGCCTGGATGATATCATCTTAGAGCCTGGGCAGGACGGGTAAGATGCTCTCAACACACAAACCGATTCGGCTTGGTTAGTGCTCAAAACAACGAAATGATGAAAAAACTCCCGAATATTTTATAGATTAATCCATTTCTCGTCAGCAGAAATCACACAAATATCATCTCAAGAAAACTGAACCTCTCTAATCGAACGAAAGTCCCACCGATAAGATATGTGTAACTATAGGCGAGGCTTTCATTCCAAGAGAGAGGACAGGACAGCCTTGTCTCAATTGTTAAGTCCGATGTGTCGGCCGCTAGTATATGGTTGCTTCAGCACTCGATCAAGGTAGAGCAAGACGAATACACGCATGGCAATTTTAAGATACGTGTATAGAAAGGAGTTCTCTTAATTCGACAGCAAAGTAATCTGCTGGTTGTGATGTTCAAACCGACGTACTGCCTCCTGCATATAACTGGATGTCATTAACTGACAACTGTCAAAACCTGTGTTGGGTTGCCAGACCAATTCATCATCATCACCTACCCCTACCTCATAATAAATGTGTAGTTATGTAAATACAATACTTCCTTCTTTTTCAGGTTTTTAAATTGAATGCTGACAGTTGTTGTTGCAGTGCGTATAAGGAAAACTGTCGATCGTTAAAAATTGGTGTAAAATACGCAAATGAAATCAATGTTTTGGGCAGTTGTGATTTTGTGTGTGACGAAATAAAGATTTTTGTATTGTTATATTTGTATTTGATTTATATATTTTATGAATATGATACTATTCGGTGTGTAATAAGGTTTTAAACAAAAACAAAATATAGCTTTGTAATCAACTAATATAGTATTATGCGTCTCCGTTTTTCATTTGAATATATGCCATGTCTGCATAATTATATTAGCTTCATAAAATAGTCTTACAATAAGTTGTGAAGAACAATGTTCATAATGCGTAACCATAATATCACACAATGTTTACACCAGGTGACTGAGATATTTAAGTTGTGTGACCCCTACTTTATCCCATAAAAATACACATATTGGTATCATGAAAGCTCACATTAATTCTTCTCATAACTCCAGCATGATCTTATGCCTTAAACATGCTTCGTTCATAAACAAACACATTGTAGTTGGATGGTTCCGGTTACATTTTTGGGGCCATGGGTCAGGCCAAAATTTGAATGCCCCAAACTCACCGTGAAGAAGGCATGTTCACTAAAGTGCCAAGTGTTGGGTTACGTAGATCGACAGTGCATGGCGATGGAATTTAGAGGAAGACGAGCCAATTTTTTTATTAGGACATTTGCATGTGAAGGGCGCGAAAACAAAATTTAATTTCAGACTATTTTAGCCCATAATGGAGGTCAATTTTGTTAAGACGAAGTGCGCAAAATGGCCCAAAACATGGTGTTTTTGGGGCTAGAAAGGAAGATGCACATGAGAATGTTGAGGGCCCCCAAAATGTGAGGGGGTGGGGCTGGACCCGGGTCCATCTGGCCCAGTGGTAAATCTGGCCCTGGTTACCAACCCCATAATTAATTTCTATTGGCCTCTGTGATACACATTTTTGCTTCTAATGCTACTGTTCTAGAGCCCAAACTGCTGGACCAATTTAACTAAAACTTGGAACAATACTGCACCGGTGATGGTCCTCAATGCAAGCACAGATATTGGAACACACATCTGTGATGCAAGGTTGAAAACATTAACGCCATGCAATCGGACCATCCACATTATTGTGAACGAAAAGACCTCATGGTGATTTAAATTTAAAAATATTTAAAAACAAAATGCATGGAGCAGGATTTTTTGAAAGAGGCTATTGTCAAAAGCTTACCAATAATCGTGTAATAAGAGTGTATCGTATATGAATCCAGTTAAAGTGTGCTCTTCACATAATTTACACAACTTTAATCATGCAAAATATTACAAACCACAAGTTTATATGAATCATATTTTAATGCACTGCAAAGGTTTTCAACTCAGTAGCGTTCAACGTACTTGCTCAACAACGGAAACACCAAGAGAAATCGATGAATATTACATCCGTTCTGTACTTGTTCCTTTGACCATTTACGTCCAAATTATGAAAATTGTGTGATTTTTTTCTCTTATCGATATGTGTCCAATTTTAAAAGGTTATATCATTTGATTTTTTTTCCTAAATTCTTTTGATCGTTTGACCTTGGCTTTTTACTTAGTATTTTAATATAATTATGCGTCTTTGGTTTGACAGATGACGTATTTTTAGTTTGTAATTGCTACAAAAATAACACGTTTAATTGCAACTTATTTAGAGCAACACAAGCATGAACAGGATATAATATGCCAGTGTAGGGTAATTCGAAAGAAGGTTATAGAAGGTGCTGGGTCATTTTACTAGACTTACTTCAAAATTTGTTCCAACTCCATCCCGGGCTCCAACCCCCAATGTAGGGCCGGATTTACAATTGGACCAGATGGGCCCTGGCTCAGGGCCTCAAATTTTGGGGGCCCCAAAATTAGAAGGAAAACATATTTTGAAAAAAGAGACGGGAATGAACAAAACCTTCTAAAAGATCCAGGGAATAGAGTCTTTTTCATACATTTGTGGGAAAGAGAATAGGAACAAAAAGTAGGAATAATATGTCCTTTATTCCGTTTTGAAATATAACTATTCTGGTGTAGGAAAAATAGATGTTGTATTGCAGACTTAGAACCGACTTTGTTCCTTTGCGGAATAAAAATTATTTTTAGTTCCGGTATGTAATCCTTTTTAACTTTATTTTGTATATAAAAAATGAATAAAGTTCCTTCATATTAAAAAGTTCATTTTCAATTTTTGAAATGAATAAAGTTCCTTTAATAGGAAAAGGTCCATTTTTGATTTCTAGAAGTTGAACTAGACATGAATTAGGCAATTGGTGTGCTACATGTCTTTTTCAATTTCTCCAAAAAAAAGGGGCGAACAGGAAAGTGTAATTTGGTACTTTACATCTTTTGGTAAACCCCTTACTGTCTACCGAAGATAGCAGACAAAATACTAAGCATAAATGATTGGTTTCCTCCAATTTCTTGAATTAAAACTGACAAAGTGGTATTTATAGATGTGAGGGAAAATGTGTAGGGGGATGTGTGGTGTGTGACCAAAGAAAGTTTATTTTGGTATTTTCATAACTTTAATACAAACTTTTTGGTGGAAACCTTTAATTTAATTTAATTTAATTAAGAAGTACGCTATCTACTCAAGATAGCAAAATATAAAATTGAAATAGCATACTATCTTTTCAAATTCTCAAATGGGCGATGATCACAAAGGTTGCTTTTACCTTTAACTTTTTTTGTGAATAAAAACCCTGCATGCTGTCTACTGAAGATAGTAGAAAAATTAACATAATCCTTTTCCTTAAATTTCGTGAATTGGAACCGAAAGAAATGGCCTTTTAGTTTGAGGGAAAATGTGCAGCATGCTATAAATATTTCCCTTTCGTTGTTGTTGTTGTTGTTGTTGTTTATTTTGCCATTATTTAAAGTTGTTATCAAAGTTAGTAACTCACGCAAGGAAAGAAGGTTGACCTTAATTATATATTTATAATTGAAGCAGTATAATACAATCTTATTTCAATTGCAACAGTTGCTTGCATATTCAATAAAACTCGGGCACTTTAGTAAGCCCGGTTAGAATATAATCTGATTGTATACAGAATCTTACCGCCCCTGGTATTCAGAATTTAGTTGTTTAAGAAGTCAATCTGATTATTTAAGACGACTATTTTTGTAGGAGTCAAATCCGTGCCTAAGGCGGACGTCCTGACATATATTGTACATGGAAAATAACGGGCAACCGGGAAGTATAGTATTAAGGAGTAGCGTGGAACAACCCATATCATGCCCCAAGCACTTACGATATTAATTCATCAAAATAAAAGTGCCTGTAATTATTAGATAAAATGGTGGCATTGATAAAAAAAAGTGACAAATTGGCAAAAAGTGTTTTATTAATAGCACTGATAGCATCGTAACAAAACGAATATAATGAGTGACTGTATACAGAGATCCATTTGTTAGGAAAATCCATTTTGACATGACTATTATATGCTTCATTGAGTGCTTTGATATACTGTCTCGTACACTGTATTATAGATAGGTTAGGGTTCATTGGTGGTAGGCTATATAGGCCTTGACGTTGTGAATGTGTATGTTAAAGACGACGCCAAAATGTGCATGGCACATATATGTGTTATGTACAGGGTGTCCCATAAAAAATTACCGAGCGAATAAAATTGAACGTAAGTCAAGAAATAGACATCAGAATCACAAATTTTAAATGTTGCGCATAGCTTATTTTGTTGTGCATTACATAAGAAAATTTGATTTGATTCGGTTGAATGGTTGCGAAGAAATGAACGATTACATAATGCGTGCATCAATGCAGTTCATTCCAAGTTTGATCAACAGGCACTTTTTTCATACTCGCTAACTCTTCCTAAAGTTTGTGTATCTCATTAAATTTAGTCCACATTATCTATTTTATAATCCGACGGTGTTCATGCTTTCATTGAAGATATACAGTTTGACCGAGAGAATTTTGATTTCTGCAATTGGAAGCTTTCCAACTTCAATTCTTTATGTTGTGCAAATATATTATATTTTAACTTTCCAAAGAACATTTGAGCCAAGAATAGCAATGATCAAGTGCTTACAGCTTTACACGTGATTTTTGATAATATGCAACATTAATGTTGAAGTTTTAAAAGATTTAACAATAATATTAATAGCGCCCAATGCATAAGCCTCTAGGCACTTTACATAAAATGCCAAGAAATGGCTTAGAACTAATACACTTACTTAATACTTAATACTTAAAACTTAATGTACTTTAAAGTGCACATGGTTAAAAACATATTATATACAGAACTTTGCATTACAATTTCTTGGAAATATTCCACAAAAATTAATGTGTGTGAGCATTTTTTAAGCCAGTTGGAATGTTGGAATTCTTTATGCAACATTTATATCAACATTAACGAAACAATATATTGACAAGTACCGAGCATCATCTTACATGCAAGCTTTCATTTTTAATATCGTGCAGGTTTTCAAATTTGAACAAAACCTAATTAAATGTTTTGCAAGAAACAGATTGTTTAAAAATAACGAAAAGGATTTCACAGAACAAAATAATCTGAAGTCCATTGACAGTTAACCACTATATTGTACATTGTGTTGAATGATCTTTCTTTCAAACTTGGAATGAAGTGAATTGACGCATGCGTTATGTAATCGCTCATTTCTTCGCAATCAGTCAATCGATTCCAGCAAAATTGGCGTATAAGATGCATAATAAGATTGGCTACACGCTGATATTTAGATTTTTGGATTCTGATGTCTATTTCTCGACTTACGTTCATATTCATTCGCCCGGTAATTTTTTCTGGGACACCCTGTATGCCATTAAGGTAAAATTTTAATTTGGTCATTCTTGGCGTGGACGATTTAAAGTCCAAATTATGACTTTAATTCAAACTTTATGTTAAACACAGAGACTTCAGTTTTGGGACATGTGTAATAGCCTACCGCATGCCAACAAAATCAGGTTTGAAAAATATTGACCAAACTCATCTTAAAAGATCCTCCGTTATGGCTTTAATGAATGAATAGACATCTCAGATAAAGATGGGTACCCCGGGATGGGTACACGGTGTATAGAGGTACGTGTAGTGTGTTTTTCATAAGCGCATCATTTACAATGGTATTGCAAGATCTGGTAAAACTACATTGGTGCCCTGCTATTGAAATAACCCGATGAGATGCCCGATAAAGCAACAGCGTTTGTATGTGAGGGTTTTTGGGGGGTATGTAGGGTAGGTGTGTCACCACTGTATTAGGGTACCAATCATCTTATACATATTGTGCATAATATATAATCTTATCATACAGATAAGTATGACACTTCGCGCACGATAATTTCCCGTACCATACCTCGGCTTCACCTAATAACTAATATTATCATACCACTAAGGGAAATATCAAAGAACACCGCTAACCTGATATATTTTCGTATCTAGTCAGTGAGTGCGTATTTTACGCTTTATATCTAGTCAGTGAGAGCGTATTTCGCAAGCCCGATACGCGTGTACGGCGAGGTACGCGTATAAAGGCGATTCGCGTAAACCGGGCGCGTAAAATGCACGCAATCTGTAATACGCGGAACAGTCATCTATTTTTTGTAATGTTTTTCCTATTTAGCAGCAATTAAAATGTTTAAAAACGTAATTATTTCAATATTTGGAATGACTTAGTGGTATGATAAATTCGTTATTAGGTTCAGCGCCTGTTTGGTACGGTAAATTATCGTGCGCTCAGTGTCATACTGGGTTCAGCCTTCGGCTTCACCCAGTATGACACTTCGCGCACGATAATTTCCCGTACCATACCTCCGCTTCACCTAATAACTAATAATTTGTAACTCACGATGTACCAAAAAAATGACTTTTTACGTCTTGGGAAGTGGAAACTATAAGCAAACGTCGACATTAACTCGTCGATAAGTGTGGGGTTTTTTTCTTGACATTTTATCTTCACATGTACACATCTTTAAAACATCTGAATCTGTTCAACTGTTAAAAAACTAAAAACAAAATACATACAATGAAACATCCATAATTTCATTGATAAAGCAATTCCAAAATTCGTTAAAGCTTGAACAGTTGAACTTAATAATGATTTTTGTTCACCATAATTTTGGAAGTGAAATAACAACGATTTGATAAGTATTTATTCTGCCTTCTTTAGTGTGACAATCACGTGTTTTTACAATATTCTATTCAAGCAAATTTAATGAATTTACACTCAAATTGGCATTGGATGCTGACGTATGACTCAGGTTCTTGTAGTTCTCAAGGTCACAATGGCGCCATAGCCCGTAACTACTTTCAACTAACTAGCCAACCAACCGACCGGCAAAATATGAAAATGCTGCGGCAGCAACACTACCGTATACCTTGCCAAATTTGTTAATAAGAGGTACAACTCTCAGTACGAGTATAACGTCAAATATACGATTTGAAATGGAATCCCCAGTGTTTTCAACATTCAATCACAGGCAGACAAGATTGAGATGTTGTGAAACGACAACGCTAATCCATGCAGAGCAATATGGTAATTCACTTGGGTATTTGCACAGTGGAAATTATCAGTGGACTTAAGAGGAAGAATAAAAATATCTAAATCTGTTCTCTGCGCACTTACAAATCAATCGTCGTGTACTAACCAATTCTATACCTATAGCATGCAAATATGCACAAAGATATACGTCTGCGTGGATATAAGTTTGATTTTTATACACAATTTTATCAAGGTTTTAATCAAAATTGTGCTTTCCACGTAAAGGTTAACAATTTAAGCTGGGTCTATAAAGCAAAAATGGTTATTGCAAACTGGTGGGCTATACATGAAGCTTTGACATATAGTTGAAAATCCCTTTAGTATTTTAATAATATCGACAGTAATGACAGTGGGGATGTTAAACATGCAATGGGTGAATTCCAGTAGAGCGCACAACTAACTTACATGCCTGGTCAGATATTTGCTTGAGAAAATTCAAATCATACAAAGTTTTCGCCTCGCGTTTGCATTGAATTTCCTTTTCACCACAAGTTCTGAATGAATACACACTATAAAAAGACATAAACCGATGATTTTTAAAGCGTAAAACATGTTTTCGTTAATATCTTTACAATATTATTAAAACTGCAGGGGTAAAAAAGAGCATGATGATGACTCGAAACGCGCAATCTTGTACACGAGCTGGGTATAACAAGTCCTTGATCAAAGTTGATGCTGCAATTGGCAAGACGACATTGCCATCGCCATTATAAGCTACATGCCATGAAGCACATGCACACACTCGAAGGCACATGTACATTCCAAATCCTGATGTACCTTAATCATGCAATCATGCAACCAATCCAGGAAAAAAAATTACATAATCCGTATATGAAGGGATACACCTTTAAATTTTTTAATAGGACCTATCAAAATTGACAAAATTCTTCTTGTCTTCTTGTCAAGACATGTTGATAGTACCAATGTGTGATAAATGACATACCTTTGTTATGAAGCAAGCACGACGTTGCCTTTTCCTATAATTGTTAACATACTCCCTATGAAAGGAAAATATTGACTTCCGATCTTAAAAAATATCATTTTAGAGAGTAACATAATTATGTTGTTGTTGAGCAAGACATCACCATCATGAATGCATGCAGATTACTCAAGGATCAATTTGTAATAACTGATCTTACAGCAAATTTGGAAGCAAGATAATTACTTTTAGTTTTGTGTACTGTTTAAATTTTTGTAAACTTCGCTAACTCTTCATGCGGCATATTGATCTACTTGTTTCCACGGATACAGCATTATCATATAAATCCAGGAAGAATGTGATTATGTTCCTGATCACATGTATGGTCTATATCTCGGAATTAAGATACACTGATTTTAATACAGATGTGTTGCATGACCAAAGTAATGATGAACAACAAAATACAATAGTTACTTTACTAACATGCACATCGTGAGCTGCATATTACTTTTTAGACATTTGTTACATTTTGGATGACCAGTGGAAATTCTTTTATTTATAGATATTATTACCATGCAATTTAGCAGCAAGGAGCAATGCATCGATCACCAATAAGACGTAAACTAAGAAACCATGGGTGAAACTTGTTACGACACGACCAATATGAATGGAGCATGCAGCAAACTCACCGAATCAAATGCATGCCTGGGATATGGAGGGGGAAACCCGTCCATGTGATTTTGTTCATGATAAAGATGCGTTTATAAGACAATAGGTTTACAAGGCGTTAAAACAAAGCATCATTAGTACAATAGTTGAACAGACAGAGCGTATAAGACATATCCCAAAACATTTGCGATGCACTTTCAAATAATACAGTAGCATGCATGAAGGTTAAGGTGGCACATTATGCAGATACCCACCATTCAACATACCTGGTGTATAATCACAATGACGTATTCTAGAGAATCTTGTTTTGTATAAAAGGAAAGGCAAGAAGAAAATGACGTTTATTTCATACTCTTATATATCTCGCAAACTAGTTTAGTAAATAATATTCAAAAAAATACGGCATGTAAGTAAACATAGATCGCCATTATCTTTATAGAAAAGTTTTACAGGTGATTTATGTAAATTGTATACACTAATGTGTGTATTTTTGCATGTTTTCTGTAAAGATATTTTTCTGATGTGTATATAATCATGATCATGGTAATGTAACTTAGTGCGATCAGTCTTAGTATATATTATGTGATTGGTTCCCATCAGTTTAAAACCTTTGTTAACAAAACAGTCACTTATACAAAAACAACATTTGATACTGCTTAATAGAAAGACGATAGCTTCAAGGTGTATATGACACGAAGTTTTTTATCAACAAATTTTGTTATTGCAAGTTCATCCAAATTATGTTGCATTATGAAGTATCGGTATATTCCATAAGTATGTAAAGTTCACTCATATCAGTCCTTAATAGGGGTACATGTTCAATTTGCGTGTATCTGTATGGTGCTATCTACGGAAGACGAACTTCTTCTTGTAGGTTTTCTTCATCTGTTCAAATCCCAATAATATCTCTAAATTATATTTCTATACTTCAGTTTTGATTGATTAATCCCAATTAGCACTTGGTTGAATATTCGTTAAATATGTTTTTCTTTTCTTTGCTTTCTTTCTCTTTCTGAAAGCTGCATGTTTGGAACATTAATATCTTAAGAACAAAACATACGGACCGGAAATCAAGATTGCTACTGGGTCAAATTCTGTAGACAACACAAAACCAAAATAAACCCGCAATATTGTGCGAATAACCTTTACGGTTCCGGCTCATTCGTTGCGTTAAATCATGTATTGATACGGGCTAAGAGAAGAACAAAAACTACAAGTGCGTTATGCATGATTTGGGCTTAATTGCAGGAGGAGTCCTTTGCCTGTAAAACCGTAAAGCTTATGATCGCTTCAATCTATTATTCGTCAAATTCGTCACTTAGTGTTGTTTATCGAGATATGGCAGATAACATGATGTACGTGGTGTATTAATTGAGCTTCCTTTGTTCTCTTATATTAGGCTTAAAATGATCCCGTCATCACGAGTCGTGTTTTTGATTGATTATGATGATATAAAGCGTTGTGTTTTCCACTATTGGATATTATTAGCCTTATCAAGGGAAGGTCTCTAAATTTGATTTTGTCAAAGTCACTTTTGTCACTTGTCATAGCTATATCGTATATAGAAAATATTTGTTAGTGTTATCGGGTATGTGAAATGATCTGAATGATTTGAAGCAGTGCTGGAGAAAACGAATCACACAATTCTCTTATTGCTATAAAATGTCTTGTCACACACTTCAGATTAATTACGCTGGTATAGAATACAACACATATACCTTAAATAATATGACATTTTGTTTTGTAACAGATTACGGGTGAAGTATACTGAAAACCGAATCCAAGGACGTGATTTCGTTTGAATGAAAAATCTGAACATTATCATCTTCAACAAAACTCATTTGATTTTTTTAAACCAACTACTGTTCCCTTCTACGTGCAAGATTTAAACACAAGTTACACTTATCTTATATATAAATGGAGTACTTAATAAGCCTGACACAATAGGACAACACACATCATAAAGTTCAAATATTTATACTTACATATCTGAATGTTTTCACTTATATTTCGTTGACGAAACCGTCGTCATCTGCAGGCGCGTAAGAAGGTAGTATGCGCATGTGAAGACATCGGCTAGGTACGGCATGGAGTAATGATGCTGCATGCATCACCAAGAATTTAAGCCGCCGTTAGCAATCGTAGCATAGCGTACCCCACTTCCTAAATGCTTTCCAAAGCAAACTCAGTTAACGTTCTTATTCCAAGTAGAATATCTCAAGTCATATACCCGGGCGACGTTTTCACGTGCAGGTATATATCATGCAGCGGTCTGTTCAACAATGAATCGGTTGGATTATGAAGACCCTATGTGAACGCATCTGTTGATATGTAGGCTAAAAAACAATGGAGATTAATTGAATGGTTACACACACCTGGTTAATGTTAAAGTAATATCCCAATTAAATGAAACAAAAGATTTATCAATAGTCTGTTACGATTCACACCCAATGTCGATTTGGGTGTCAATATCTCGCATTGCCGACGGCCATTCTGTGTTTAACACGAGAAACAAGCCGGTAGCTACCTCGCCGCAGCTTTCGCTGCCTTCGCATGGATTCACAAAACGATGAATGCACAGGCAATGACCAATGTTGCACGGTGAAATATTTCACAGCTTTTTTACTTCCAATCATTGCTTCCAAACGAAATTCCCACGATACGTACAAAACATCAGAGGTTGAAAACAAGAAACTGAATCCGTTTGATCGTGCCAAAGCTTCGAGTCAATGAAGATAATTGTGAAATACCAATAGATATACCAAGAACGAAATGTTGACAAATCTGAATGTTAAACCCTCTCCATGGATGACATCCGATTGATGTCGGTTCAAAAACCCAACTGGCTGTAAATGTCACAAACAGCAGCAGGTGAAACCAAAGGCACAAAACCTTTCATTACCCTTTGCATGTTTTTTTGGTCACGCTTTATACCTCTTACTCGTCAGTGCCCCTCCTTTTGAACCCTAACCAATATGTTTTCATAACCATTCACGGAAAGGACACAACATGCATATACCACCGACCCCGACGTCTGTATTTTTTCTGGCAGATCACGACGGCGCTGCGATTTCGTGAGGCGTACTAAAATTGGGCGACATCGGCTAGCGCGCGTGGGTAGATAGGCATGATATTGGCGCGATGAAGCAAACTTCCGTTCAAACGTCTTTCCAATCCTATGTACAAATGCCTTGGTTCATGCACAATATTGAACTTTGGCTCGCGCCCATTCTACCAATCTGTGCGCTACTTTGCACATTAACAGTTAAAATGTATATTAACTACTGTCTTATAATCATATGTATATGCTTTGTGTACTTGACTATATTACGTAGCTGTTTAGATTGGTGGTTTTAATCAGCAGTTTGCGGTGGTTTCATTAAAGACGTTAATTCTGAAGTTTTGTTTGCGAGCAACAACAGTGCCTTATTTCATCGTAATATATTCATTACCAGTCCATCAAGTACATATACTTTATACCTTTTAATATCTACAAATCAATGAAATAAATAAACTGTGGTAAGACCTTAGCGTCCTTATATTGTTGACCTACTTTTCAAAAGCTTTTTAAAAAACATGTAAAAAGGAACACGTTTAAGCGTATTGAAATACTGCATGTCAATTTAGCATCTTTTTTGGACAGTTACATGATACCAACTGATGGAACACTCTTGTTGAGGAATTGAGGAACAAATCCAATGTTAAGCAACGTATTTGCAACGAGTTTTACATATAAATTTGTTATTTGTCTCAGAAAAAAACGATAACTTAATCTATGCTGATATCAGTAATAGATGACTACTTCATCAATGCTGGTATCAGTAATAGATGACTACTTCATCAATGCTGGTATCAGCAATAGATGACTACTTCATCAATGCTGGTATCAGCAATAGATGACTACTTCATTAATGCTGGTATCAGCAATAGATGACTACTTCATCAATGCTAGTATCAGTAATAGATGACTACTTCATCAATGCTGGTATCAGCAATAGATGACTACTTCATTAATGCTGGTATCAGCAATAGATGACTGCTTCATGGTATCAGTTGTAGATGACTAGTTAATACTGACATTAACTGTAGATGACTAGTTTATCAATGCTTGTATCAGCTGTAGATGACTAGTTTATCAATGCTTGTATCAGCTGTAGATGACTAGTTTATCAATGCTTGTATCAGCTGTAGATGACTAGTTTATCAATGCTTGTATCAGCAGTAGATAACCGCTTTATCAATGATGATATAAGCAGTAGATGACTACTTCATCAATACCGATATCAGGTTTAGATGACTTCTTCATCAATGCTGGTATCAGCTGTAGATGATTACTTCATCAATACGTGTATCAGCTGTAGATGACTAGTTTATTAATGGTGATACCAGCAGTAGGTAACTGTTTCATCAATTATGATATCAGTATAGTAGATGACTGCTTCATCAATGCTGGTATCAGTTGTAGATGACTAGTTTATCAATGCTGATATCAGCTGTAGATGACTAGTTTATTAATGCTGGTATCAGCAGTAGATAACCACTTCAACTAGATGACTTCTTCATCAATACCGATATCAGCTTTAGATGTATTCTTCATCAATGCTGGTATCAGCTGTAGATGGTTACTTCATCAATACCGATATCAGCTGTAGATGACTAGTTTATCAACGATGATATCAGCAGTAGGTAACTGCTTCATTAATGATGATATCAGCAGTAGATTACTGCTTCATCAATGATGATATTAGCAGTAGATGACTGCTTCATCAATGCTGGTATCAGCAGTAGATAACCGCTTCATCGAATCGAGGATGAGATACGCAGTGGTTCATAGATGGTTACTTCATCAATACGTATATCTGCTGTAGATGACTAGTTTATCAATGATGATATCAGCAGTAGGTAACTGCTTCATTAATGATGATATCAGCAGTAGATGACTATTTCATCAATGCTGACATCAGCGGTAGATGACTAGTTCATCAATGCTGATATCGGCAGTAGATGATTGCTTCATCCATGCTGATATCAACGGAATTTACACAGAACATCGTGTTTCTCTCATGAGCTATAAAACTATGTATAGTATGTTCTACACCTGTTGGTGACAGTTTGATGGCATTATAAAGTTTTACGTGACTATCAACATGATTAAAGACCAATTTCTTTTCCTTTATCATGTTGATTAACATGCACTATATAAGATCCATCTTAATCAAGATTGCAAAATTAGCAAGTCAGCCTTATAATACACACAAACAGAAACTATTTGGCTTTGAGCATATTTCTAGTATAACCTTAAAAGTGGTGTAACCATGCAGGGGAAAACCCGATTGGAACCTGCTTGTCTAAATTATTTGACCGGTTTTTCGACCCTATCCCCCCACCCGCGGTGGCAGATTTTCCCCGAATGTCCCCTTAATTGCGAAAGTCTAGCTACTTTGCATCTGGAATGGCATGTTATTACGAACTTGTCAAAATCCCATGTTTCATATGTTATTTGCTTTAAAAGAATTCATTGACAACACAGTTGTATATTCTGTCGAAATTATTTGTGTATTTGCATGTTTCCGAGAGCCATATGCAACATAAATCTGACGTGATTTTGTTGACACGAAAGTTCAGTATGGTGGAAAGGGAACAACAAGTAGGTTTCTGTTGTTTATAGATTATGTATGCCGATGTTTGTTTTTGTAACACTTCTTTCGCCTAGATAGCTCTACGACATGTACTTTCCATCTGGTGAAATCAAAATTGTTCTCTCACAGCGATTTCTCCCCTCGTCTCTAGATGGAGACTTCAGGAGAAGAAGAATCCAAGTGCAAGTTGATCAGGAATTGTGGATCAGAAGCGTCAGTCTTTTGTTGAAAGTTGTACACTCTTAAAAAAGTTATAAGCAGAATCTAACAAAGGTTCTGCCTTGTGAGGAGAACCGAAGTGGGTCCGTGAAAAGTTATATAGAAAGAACCATTTTAGATCTGAAAAAGGATTTGGGCTGAGCCAGAAAGATCCATTGGGGTTTCTTTCAATTTTCAAGAACATTTTTTTTAGGAATCTACATACAGAATAGCCAAGAACCATTTTTTCCTAAGAATGTATTAACTGCTCTTTTGTAATTTTCATTTACAAGTACGGCACAAGCATGACAAATATTATAAATAGCATTTTGATTATACTTCTCCAAATAGTTTTCAATGATACATTAAGTAATTCAAGTCCTAACAATGGGCCATGAATCAGCCAAATCAAGTTTATTATGATCACTGGAAATAAAGTAATGTATATATCTATTTTTTTTTATAAATCAGGCGTATAATAGTTCTGTACTTTTTGATTGTAACCAGCACATGCCTACAGGCTGAGTCAAAAAGAAGTAAACTCATGTTTGACGGGCTGTAACTCGAGATCTGTAAGGAATCTGCTAAAAATGAAAATACCACTGGAAAGAGCAAAGTCTACACATCTAAATAAAACAAGGAATTGTTGGAATTGCTCACAGCAAACTCAAGTTATACTCATTTGAATACAACCACCCATTTTTGTAGCTGCACATGGTTTCACTTCCCAAGTAGGGGCCTGCCTATTATATTGATTGGTCAGGCGCGATATTCAAATGCAAATGAAAATCTGTGGCAGGTGTGGTTTCGTTCAATAATTCCTATATGTTAAAGGGCTCTTTTCAATGTGAATTTTACCTCATTGCACTACATTATAATAAAACGGGCCAAATGACAACATGGCACTACAATTTACCGTACGGGAGAGCACGTTTCTGTCGATGAAGTATCATGAAACTAAGAGTCCCCCTGAAGTTCAGCGTCTTTTTCGTCTCCAATTTCCCACAGCTAACCGGGTTTCATGTAAGGTAGCAGTATATAAGAATGTGAACAAGCTCAATGTGCATGGGACACTAAGGAACAGACAGCTGGAAGCTTCAGGCAGACCACGAACTGCTGGATCACACGTGACCATTGCTAGAGTTAGACATGGGTTACCGCAACACCAAAGATCAGCTCAATTATTTACCCAACTTTCCCCAATCAAGCTTCTGCCGGATCGTTCGTAAAGACTTAAATTGGTATCCCTAGAAACAATAGTACCGTCATGGACTTTGTTGAATATTAATTAAAAGCAAAAGTTGTCTTTTCAACAATAAATCCTGTTAGCACTTTGCTGATTCGTCGAAATTGAAATGGATTAAAATCAATCAACCGTGTGCAGCTACAAAAATGGGTGGTTGTATTCAAATGAGTATAACTTTAGTTTGCTGTGAGCAATTGCAACAATTCCTGTTTTTATTTAGACGTGTAGACTTTGCTCTTTCCAGTGGTATTTTCATTTTTAGCAGATTCCTTACAGATCTCGAGTTACATCCCCTCAAACATGAGTTTACTTCTTTTTGACTCAGCCTGTATGTATGCCACTTAATTATAGAACCTACCCAAAATGATTATATTAAGGGTAGACGATGTATTGTTGGTCGAAGCAACCTAAAAATCGAACCTTGATGTTTTGCAAAAGTTCATTCTACAAATCGTATACTTTGCAAACTTGCTTAATTTATTGTTGTTAATGGGTTATGTACGTTTTACAAAAGTGTTGTTGTTTCAGCCCTCTTTACAACGTAACTCAAGAACCGCAGCACCTATATAAAAGTATATTTGTGATATTTTAATTCTTCTACACGCTCGCTATGAATTGAGCAATGCAAGTTTTGCCAAAGCTCACTACCATTCGTAAGATGCTGCGAACTACCAAATCACAACAGTTTAAAATAATTAATAACCTTAAGTATATTCTGATGTTCAAAATAAAGAAACCATCATCACGGCAGTTTGATAAAATTGAAAGAGATTTGGTATAAATACAACTGCTTTCTGTCAAATCCATGTATCAATGAATACACTATGAATATCATTCTTTACTCTGGACTTTTTATTCTTGAAAATGTACATTTCTTTTTATTTCATTTTTTTAGAATATTTACAACTTTCACTTTCACTGTCTGTGATGTAAAGAGTTCAAGTTGCAGTATTTTACACGTCTTTGCAGATCCGTTTGTTTCGCATACGAGTTGTCTTCCAATCAACTTCCTCCGATTTCTCGCACGGATTAATCAATATTGGCCAGTCAAATCAAGGCGCCGAATTAGTTTATATGATTATTAAATTCGTGGGTTTATTTTCTGGACATAATAAATTAAGCTATAGCTGATTAGTTTGGGTGTTAGTGTTAAAAATTATGCAAGCATGCAGTGTATTGCTATCATAAGACTCAGACTGTGAATATATAGTTAAAGTTGCGTTATGGTCATGTGGTGGTGACCTTTATTTTGTTTCGATGTCAACAGTTTCTTTCGTAACAAAACATTTTTCGGCTGATTGGTCTCTGAAAACAATGTTATTTGTTCTGCGTATCTATGTGTCTGTTCAGTATGAACGAACCAGCAGATGTGATGACTGTATGATTTTGACAAAGTTCAAACTTTGCATTAAAAAGCAATACTGTAAAAACAAAGAACGAACTGGGCAAAACATGGCAAGTATAAGTTAAACTATGATTTGAATAAAGAAATAAATATAAATATTAATTGTCTTATTTACGACTGCAGTATATAGTAAAAAACGTTTTTGTAATTGTTCAGAAATAGTTTCATGAATAAAATCATAGATAAAATAATCAAATATGTTACAATGTATTCAGATATAATACTTTAAGGGATCTGGAATGAGCGTTTTGAGCGTTTCGACAGTATTTTTTGTGGGACATGAGAGCACATCAGACATATCGAATTGCATTCTGAATACGAAGAATGTCTTTCTGATATCAAATAATTTTCATTTTTGAAATTTACGATATAATACAAATTTTATGACAAATTATTAAAATTTGATATTTTTCATATTTTTGATATATAACAGTCCTCGAAGTAAATTTGGTAAATCTAATGGCATATTCTTAAAGTGTATGTAGCTGGGAGAAAAAGCCGACGATCAATTGAAAATTTTGACCTTTCATATTGAAGATATGGATTTTTCCCCAAAAAGACCTAATTTTTTTTTTTGTTTTTGGAAAAAAATCCATATCTTCAATACGAAAGGTCAAAATTTTTAATTGATCGTCGGCTTTTCGTCCCACTTACATACACTTTAAGTATAAATCATCAGATTTATAAAGTTTACTTCGAGTACTGTTAAATATCAAAATATCAATTTTTAATCATTTGCCATAAAATGTGTATTACATTGCGAATTTCAAAAATCAAAATTATTTTATATCGGAAGGACATTCTTCGTATTCAGAATGCAATTCGATATGTATGATGTGCTCTAATGTCCCACAATAAATACTGTCCAAACGTTCATACCCCACCCCTTAAGGCATATAAATGAAAATGACACAAGGACAGCACAACTTTCAAACCAAAGACCAAGCCTTCTGATGCACAACTTTTATCAACTTTGGCCAATATTGTCCTGAAACTACACTTTTGCGATTGGATTATTCTTACACTGTTTTAATCAATATAGAAAGGATTGGAGAAAGCTTGGTGGGAGGACAACTTTATCACACCAGATCGAAAACATAAGAGTAGAGCTATATATGAGCGAAGGAAATAAAAACAAAAATTAACTTCCTCATAAATTATTGCATTTATGTTCCTATGTAACAATATATATTGTTATTTCCTTTTTTTTTATAATGAACTTTGTATCAAAACCACATTGGATTGTTGGTGCATTATATATTGCATTTGCTTAATGCAAACATTACTTTACTATTAACTATTATTGTACATTTGTTCCTTGCTTTGTTCTCGGCTTTGTGAACTTGTAGAGAAGATTTCAAAACAAATTAGTCAGTTTGATTTTTATTGTGGAATACGTGGTATCACACTGGTCAACCGGAACTAAACAGATTGAACATATCGAGTGTTGAAGACCTCAAGTTGAACTGCTTCACATTTTAAAGTTCTGCATTGTTCGAGTCTTTTTGATTAGAAAGTGAACATTTCTATTTACTTTAGGAAACTACATAATAACAATTTCCTTTTGAAATCTCAATTTTAGCATCTGATGGGCTTTTTTTGTGACAACATTGACTGAACTATCAACATGCAATTATGGGCTTCGCGATCAATGATCATATCATCGAGAACTTTTGTCATACATTTGTCATTGCTGCTTTGACATGCGTGATGGCAGTTGGTTTACTGAAGAATCGGAGATCTCACCCCTCAAATGTCAGAAACATAATCTTTATCAGGAATCTTTACTGGATTTTTAATAGGGTACGAGCTATGCTTTTAATCGTATAATAGCCATAAGACCTTTTTTAAAAGTCTTGGATTTGGACTATAGATTCACGCGCATTAACAAATATGATAGCTTATTGTTGGGTATGCTCCGCTCTCCCTTTCCTTTTCACTTTTAAGTCTTAACTTACTTTATTTACAATGCGCCTTTTTCAGCATAGCTAGAAGCGCAACATCAAAACAATTGAAACAGCAAAAAATGATGAAATATAAACAAAGGCAACAATATTGTGGAAAACGATATGTCTTGAGCATATTTTTGAATGATTCTAGAGTAGCGACATTCCTGATACGAACCGGTTAAGTGTTCCACAAATGTGGAGCTGCCACTGAAAAGGCTCTATCCCCAGCACCCGTCTTGGAAAGAGGCACCAAGAAGGAAGTACTATCCGCCGAGCGGATATAGTTCACTCTATCTGACTTTTTGTCTGTCTTTATGTTTATAAATTACAGAAAACACCAAACGAGGAAATATTCAAAATGATAAGGGTGCACTCAACATGGCCATGCACATTACACAAGTCCTACACAGTATTTTCCTACTCCTTTACCGTGGACATGACCTTCAATTGTCTAGGCACGTCATACAGCATACCGTACTTCTCCCATGGTTCCTTGTAACTTGATTATTTACCCAAATTTATGAAATTTATAACCGCATGTCCATTTGTAACTCTTTCAATAGAAATTTAGCAGATTCATAAAAAGAACCTTTTCCATCCATTAATATGGCCACCAAGGAAACGACAAAATGGACATTTTGATTCTCTTAATCATCAATACGGAGCCCCTGCAGGAAACAGGGCGATTTGTTTTTCAAAAGAAAGGCGTGTAATATAAAATAAGGGCAACAGCGCGGTCGTGATGAGGTTTTTGGAAATAAAAGAATCGATTTATAATAGAAATCCGCGTAGAGAGAAACCTGGGCAAAGCTTTCTATTAGAGAAAAGTGGGATTTCATCTCGCTTCGACGACTTTGATTTTTTGCTATGTCGTTGCCATGGGTAACGCATAAAGAAAGCATTTCTTCATGAAATAAGCGGGCGGGTGGGAGAGTTGTATGCATGGCCGTGACCGAGACCTTTTGTGTCTGTCTGTCTTGTGCATCGTCAATGCTTTCCCAAGGCGCTAATAAAAGGTGTCGGCAAAATTGTTACTTTTCACAGATTTTTACATTATTAATGATAACGAAAGAACATTTATGGAAGGGTAGACTTATACCCATATTCTTTCCTGTAGATGCCCTTCTTTTCAATAATATTTTAACCAACCTGGTCATTTACCAAACATTCTTACATAAAGTCAAATCTTAAATTCTGCATTGTCTCATCCTTTGAAGATATAGCAAACAAGATTGGGTGATTTGTCACTCTTCACATAAAATATTTTATATTTCATATGTTTGTTCATTAGTTGTGCTCTCTAATACTTCTAATAATATGGATAAAGTAATTAAAGTATTTTTACTGTATGTGTACTACCGTACTATCTATAGAAGATAGCAGTCCTCGAATAATACGCAAGAGACAGCGAAGTATTGTACTTACTGCTATCTACCGAAGATAGCAAATTGCTAATTATCTAAAGTATACAGCACAGAGTTTAGTAAAGAGCTGTCTACCGAAGATAGTAAAGTATTTTTAGAATAATTGTATGTCTTTTACGGTGCTATCAACCGTATAGATGAAAGTGGGTTTTCAAACAAACAATCGAAACCGAGTCATATAATTGAACACATGATATAATGTTTGCTACTGAAGACAGCGAACGGTAAGTGTCCTGGCTTTTGAAGTATGTATAGCTTATCAACGAAATAAGGACATCTGGTTGGTGTAAAATGTCTTTATTTCTTTAAATATGGAGCCAATTGAGTGAAGGGCTACTGAAGATAACGATATCCTGGTTTTTCATAATCGTTTCTACATGCGAGTAAATGATATGAAAACAGACCCCTCTCTTACGTATTTTATAAAAGCTATACAATATAATTATGTGTGTACCAGGGAATGTTTGATATGGATGTCATTATATCAAGGTAAAGAATTAGTTAAGAAAGATACATTATATCTTCCATGTGTTACTTAAATAAATGTGTATAGAAAATAGGCCAGCAATTGCAGATAATTATGCCCTTTTTGCATTACATCTAATCTTCGAGTCCTTGATGTTATGCATAAGTGTTAAATTTTGTATTTTGAATAATGTTCTCATAAAATATTGTTCCTTATACGTACAATTAAATGTAAAATCAGCCAGTTGGTCCATCGATTCGAAACAGTATCCGACCCCACCTTGAACCCGATTTATTGGGAAAAGATGTCCGGGCACTATCGGCAGTGTACGGCACAGACAGGCCATTGGGTGTAATCAGGCTGAAGAGATGTCAGCGTAACGCTAAGACATAGCGGATTAGTTTGTCAACAGATGACGATAAAGGGAGAAGACTAGGAGGAGAATGAATTAATCAAGCAGGCACATTGTATATAGATTTGAAAGAAGACGAGCTAGTGTACGAATGAAAAGAAGGAATGATGAGAAAAGCACAATGGAAGAGGAGGGAGGGAAGGAGTATAAGAGAATGACATACAAGATAGTTACTTCATTAACACCAGTATCAGCAGTAGATAGCTACCACATTAACACTAAGATCAGCATTTGATTAATACCAATACCAGCAGTAAATATTTACGTCAATAAATAATACCAATATCAGCATTAGGTTATAGAACTCTACTTCATTAAATTAAGATCATTTGCAACACTAAAATAAGCAACATCAGCATATATATAGCCATACTTCATCAACATCAATATCAGCAGTATAGATAGATGGCTATTTCGTTGATATCAAGATCAGCAGTAGATATATAGATACTTCATTAATACCAATATCAGCAGTAAATAGTTACGTCATCGACATCAAGTTCATACTTCAAGATATCATTATAGAAAAGCTTAGATAGTTACTTCAATAACACCAAAATCAGCAGCAGATAGTGACGACAATAGAATATCAGGGAGAAAAACAAGGGAATAATGAATTAATAAGGGAGGCAATGTATATAGATTTGAAAGGATAGATCTATACGAATGAAGAGAAGGAACGATCAGAAAATAAAAATGGAAGAGGAGAGAGGGAAGGAGTAAGAGAAGAAAAACATGAAAGAAAAAGGAAGAAGAGAGAAAGACTGAGAGAAAATAAGAAAGGAAGGTGAGGGAATGACAGGATGAGGTCTTTTAATATGTGCATATGAGAGGTCGGAGGTTGCAGTGGTTCATAGTTTGAGTTTGAGTATTCTGGAAGAGTACACTATTTCAATACAAGTACTAGTCTCCCAATAGGTCCTGGTTTAAACATATACAAGGCAAGAGTTGAGGAAAAACAAGTTCATCATTATTATTTATACCCTGTATCAGTTACCATACCTTTGTATAATAAACCATAAACTATAGTGGTATGCGTGCTGTTTCAATTTAATTTGGTAAAGATCATAATCATGATAATTCCGTATTCAATAGTCTCTATAGAAGGTACTGAATGGCACCAAAAATCAAGTCACTAGATCCCCGTAGGTTTCTGAGAACAGTAGAGTAATCCGTGTTCTCATGAGAATCTTTGTCCTTTGGGATGTCAAATTAAAATCAAATTCCGTGATGCACTCGCTGATAAATGGGAGTAAAATCATTGCGTGCTGTCTAATTACATACAATTTGAATACATCGATGTAAATCTCCTTTGAGGACAGCAGAATATACTTTGAAATGTCAGTCAAGTTCTTGTTTACATGTTTTACCAGTCGAGGCTGTGTAGATTTTGTCATGATTTGAATGGTGACCCCGAATGGTGACATGGGTTGTCGATGTATTTCCTACAAGTCTTTATAGGAAAACACCACTAAAAGAGAAAACCAATTTCTCCATGAAACCGGATGACCTCAATGTTGCCCATTTAGAAGTTGTATACATTAGTCCTTTGAAAACGACATGTATTTATACGGATTTCTTAACTCCCATAAAACAAAAACGGGCCGAAAAAGAGTTACATTTCACTACAGGCATGTAATGTAATGTAATGTAATGTAATGTAATGTAATGTAATGTAATGTAATGTAATGTAATGTAATGTAATGTAATGTAATGTAATGTAATGTAATGTAATGTAATGTAATGTAATGTAATGTAATGTAATGTAATGTAATGTAATGTAATGTAATGTAATGTAATGTAATGTAATGTAATGTAATGTAATGATGTTGCACCGCGGTGCACCGACCGTACATATTGATGATGCAATGTGCACACATGCAGAGCTAACTGCAATATTATTTACACAGTTTTGTGATATTCTATACAAAGTAAGGTTAACAACTATTGCATAACGTGAGGCTTGGCTTTGAACAGTTTTCAAAATGGTTTCTTAAAAGACGAACGAAAATCTTTGGATCCTTTCTGATAGCTTCCACGCATGACTGTTTATCACTGCTGTCCGAAACCGTGAAACGGGGAAATAACAATAACAATAACTTCATCAACACCAAGATCAGCAGCAGATATCACTACTTCATTAACACTAAGATCAGCAGCAGATATCACTACTTCATCAACACCAAGATCAGCAGTAGATTGCACTACTTCATCAACATTATGATCCGCAGTAGATATCACTACTTCATCAACACCAAGATCAGCAGTAGATAGCACTACTTCATCAACACTAAGATCAGCAGTAGATAGCACTACTTCATCAACATCATGATCAGCAGTAGATAGCACTACTTCATCAACACCAAGATCAGCAGTAGATAGCACTACTTCATCAACACCAGCAATAGATAGCACTACTTCATTAACACTAAGATCAGCAGTAGATAGCACTACTTCATAAACATCATGATCAGCAGTAGATATCACTACTTCATCAACACCAAGATCAGCAGTAGATAGCACTACTTCATCAACACCAAGATCAGTAGTAGATAGCACTACTTCATCAACACCAAGATCAGTAGTAGATAGCACTACTTCATCAGCATCAGCAATATATAGCACTACTTCATCAACACTAAGATCAGCAGTAGATAGCACTACTTCATCAACACCAATATCAACAGTAGATATCACTACTTCACCAACACCAAGATCAGCAGTAGATATCACTACTTCATCAACACCAAGATCAGCAGTAGATAGCACTACTTCATCAACACCAAGATCAGCAGTAGATATCACTACTTCATTAACACAACGATCAGCAGTAGATAGCACTACTTCATCAACATCATGATCAGCAGTAGATAGCACTACTTCATCAACACCAATATCAGCATTAGATATCACTACTTCATCAACACCAAGATTCAGCCGTACATAGATTTAAATCTTTCTGATACATATATTTATATATAATATATATGAATTTATTTAATTTGAAAATAAAATAAAACATCTTGTATTTATGACATGTGACTCTTTTTCGGTCCTCATGCCCTGATTATCGTTTATCATTTAAATTTAAAACAGTTTTGTTTTCGCTTCAAGTACGTCATATTGTTTTCTGCTTTAAGTATGTCATATATAGCGCATATGTTTGAAAATAAAATGCTTCTAACATTTACATGATTGATCATTTATAAAGTATCGTATAGTCAAATAAAAAACCGTAACAGTGATTCAATATCTCTTTCAAATACAAAGCTACCGGACATTTTTCTCCTTTAAGTATGCCATATATAATATCACATGATGTTTGAAAATAAAATGCTTCTAACATTTGCATGTGGACATAATAATGCTATTATTACCCGTTCATATTTATAAACTGATGGAAATGTCATCTGTGTATAGGCCCTACACAGCACCAAACAATCGAATACAAAACATTCGTCAGATTTCGTTATTCGAGTGATTTTCCCTAAGTCTGTATTGCCATAGAAACGAAGAAGGCATAGCTACCGTCGCAATGTGTTTTAATAAAGAGTTTGTTTGTGGAGTGTAGGTCATGGTCATGTGTTAAGTTGTGGTCAAGCTGCTGGATTATAAGATGCGTTTTTCCTCCTCACTGATCATGGTTTACTTGGAATCAATAAGAGATGGTACACGGAGATATCGGGAGGTGAAAGGGAAGGTTACAGGGCCTAACAAGGGAATATTTGAGGTGATAAGACCGGATGAGGCGGGGTCGGTAAATGCAAATTGCGGTGTAGATGGAGGCCACAATATGCATAATGGGTGTAAAAGATAAAAACATAAATCTGGTCATTTCCCATCTGCCCAAATATGTCTTTAAAATCTGATGACATATTTTTGTGTGAATTTCGTGACAGATGTTACTTCAAAAGATATGCCCCAAAATGTTACTTGTTACCTCATTCGCCCTGTAAATACTGGTAAATGGTATCAAATTGAACAAAAAGCTTTTCTGTTGTCTTATACTTATCATTACAGCATTGCACAGTGTCAGAATTATCTGCCATTATTTTACCTACACTCTTAAAATCTTATGTTACTTGGAGTCTAATCAAATTCGACTAGATCATTTTCCATGATTTTCAACCCGAAAATTGACGTGCCAGTTTACAAGCCTTAAATATATTTAAAAAAAACAACAACAAAAAAACAACAAAACAGATTCGTGCAAAAATAAGCAGTGTCTGAGAAAATCACAAAATTTGATTTTGTCTTTACTGCCTTGAGGAAGGCATACGGACTATTATAGGCCCATTTCATCAGCTTCAAGATTAGCAGTTTATAGCAATGTTGCTCAAGCTCTGATACCGAAAAACGTATTTTGAATGAATGGGGAGGGAGAGAGAGTGAGAGAAAGACTTTTTTAACTAAATTTGGCAACATTTTCTGAAGATAATATTCAAGACTTCACTGTGCTCTGAACAAATTCAAATGAAAGCCTCCCTCAAATGAGTACACACAAGCAAGAAAGATGGCGTGCTCCATGAAATATAGCTGTGATGCAGATCTCAATACATATCGTGGCAACGTGGCGTATGGGGGTGGGGAGGGGCACCAAGATCGACAATAAACAGCTATTTAATTAACTATAAATTAAGTTGTAGACAACACTGCTCCATGAACACCAAAATTAGCAGATTATAGAACTCTTTCATCAACATCAAGATCAGCAGTAGATATCGCGACTTCATCAACACTAAGATCAGCAGAAGATAGCACTACCTCATCAACACCAAAATCAGCAGTAGATAACACTACTTAATCAACATCCCTCAAATGAGTACACACAAGCAAGAAAGATGGCGTGCTCCATGAAATATAGCTGTGATGCAGATCTCAATACATATCGTGGCAATGTTGCGTTTGATCTTAACGTGGCGTATGGGGGTGGGGAGGTGCACCAAGATCGACAATAAACAGCTATTTAATTAACTATAAATTAAGTTGTAGACAACACTGCTCCATGAACACCAAAATTAGCAGATTATAGAACTCTTTCATCAACATCAAGATCAGCAGTAGATATCGCGACTTCATCAACACTAAGATCAGCAGAAGATAGCACTACCTCATCAACACCAAAATCAGCAGTAGATAACACTACTTAATCAACATCAAGATCAGCAGTAGATATCACTACTTCATCAACACTAAGATCAGCAGAAGATAGCACTACCTCATCAACACCAAAATCAGCAGTAGATAACACTACTTAATCAACATCAAGATCAGCAGTAGATATCACTACTTCATCAACACCAAGATCAGCAGAAGATAGCACTACTTCATCAACACCAAGATCAGCAATAGATAGCACTACTTCAACACTAAGATCAGTAGTATATAGCACTACTTCATCAACACCAAGATCAGCAATAGATAGCACTACTTCATCTCTAAGATGTGCAGAAGATAGCACTACTTCACCAACACCAAGATCAGCAGTAGATATCACTACTTCATCAACACCAAGATCAGCAGTAGATAACACTACTTCATCAACACCAAGATCAGCAATAGATAGCGCTACTTCATCAACACCAAGATCAGTAGTAGATAGCACTACTTCATCAACACCAAGATCAGTAGTATATAGCACTACTTCATCAACACCAATAGCAGCAGTAGATAGCACTACTTCATCAACACCAAGATCAGCAGTAGATATCACAATAGCAAAAGTTTCGTCGGCAGTGTGAAGAATAATATGAAGGTAAAAAGTACAATACTGCCGTAAAATATACAAAGTTTGGTGAGCTTTCGGCCATAAGCCTTTTCATAGCCATAATAAATTACTTCATTACTACTTCATCAAGACAATAGTAGTAGATAGCACTGCTTCACTAACACCAAGATTTGCAGTAGATTGCACTACTTCATCAACACCAACATTAGCAACAGCAGATATCACTACTTCAACACCCAGATCAGCAGAAGATAGCACTACTTCATTAACACCAAGATCAGCAGTAGATGACACTACTTCATATCAGCAATAGATAACACTTCTTCATCAACACCAATATCACAACTTCAACACCAAGATCAGCAGTAGATAGCACTACTTCATCAACATCAACATCAGCAATAGATAGTACTACATCAACACCAAGATCAGTAGTAGCATGAGTAGATAGCACTACTTCATCAACACCAATATCAGCAATAGATAGTACTTCATCAACACAAAGATCAGTAGTAGATAGCACTTCTTCATCAACACCAAGATCAGCAGTAGATAGCACTACTTCATCAGTAGATATCACAATAGCAAATGTTTTGTCGGCAGTGTGAAGAGTAATATGAAGGTAAAAAGTACGATACTGCCGAAAAAATATACAAAGTTTGGCTAGCTTTCGGTCATAAGCCTTTTTCATAGCCATAATAATTTACTTCATCACTATTTCAATCAAGACAACAGTAGTAGATAGCACTGCTTCACTAACACCAAGATTTGCAGTAGATTGCACTACTTCATCAACACCAAGATCAGCAGTAGATAACACTACTTCATCAACACCAAGATCAGTAGTAGACAGCACTACTTCATCAACACCAAGATCAGCAGTAGATAGCACTACTTCATCAACACCAAGATCAGCAGTAGATAGCACTACTTCATCAACACCAAGATCAGCAGTAGATGAATACTACTTCATCAACACCAAGATCAGCAGTAGATAGCACTACTTCATCAACATCAACATCAGCAATAGATAGTACTACATCAACACCAAGATCAGTAGTAGATAGCACTACTTCATCAACACCAATATCAGCAATAGATAGTACTTCATCAACACAAAGATCAGCAGTAGATAGCACTTCTTCATCAACACCAAGATCAGCAGTAGATAGCACTACTTCATCAGTAGATATCACAATAGCAAATGTTTTGTCGGCAGTGTGAAGAGTAATATGAAGGTAAAAAGTACGATACTGCCGAAACAATATACAAAGTTTGGCTAGCTTTCGGTCATAAGCCTTTTTCATAGCCATAATAATTTACTTCATCACTACTTCAATCAAGACAACAGTAGTAGATAGCACTGCTTCACTAACACCACGATTTGCAGTAGATTGCACTACTTCATCAACACCAAGATCAGCAGTAGATAACACTACTTCATCAACACCAAGATCAGTAGTAGACAGCACTACTTTATCAACACTAAGATCAGCAGTAGATTGCACTTCTTCATCAACAACAAGAACAGCAGTAGATAACACTACTTCATCAACACCAAGATCAGCAGTAGATAGCACTACTTCATCAACACCAAGATCAGCAGTAGATTGCACTTCTTCATCAACACCAAGAACAGCAGTAGATAACACTTCTTCATCAACACCAAGATCAGCAGTAGATAGCACTACTTCATCAACACCAAGATCAGTAGTAGATAGCACTACTTCATCAACACCAAGATCAGTAGTAGATAGCACTACTTCATCAACACCAAGATCAGTAGTAGATAGCACTACTTCATCAACATCAGCAATATATAGCACTACTTCATCAACACTAAGATCAGCAGTAGATAGCACTACTTCATCAACACCAATATCAACAGTAGATATCACTACTTCACCAACACCAAGATCAGCAGTAGATATCACTACTTCATCAACACCAAGATCAGCAGTAGATAGCACTACTTCATCAACACCAAGATCAGCAGTAGATATCACTACTTCATTAACACAACGATCAGCAGTAGATAGCACTACTTCATCAACATCATGATCAGCAGTAGATAGCACTACTTCATCAGCACCAATATCAGCAATAGATAACACTACTTCATCAACACCAAGAGCAGCAGATATCACTACTTCATCAACACCAAGATCGGCAGTAGATAGCACTACTTCATCAACACCAAGATCAGCGGTAGATAGCACTACTTCATCGTTGTCTTCTGCATAAATTACATGAATAACAGGTGGGAGGTTGTTGATCTGGGCCGTGGTTGCGAGACTCAGTGCTTTCAGATTTACATAAACGATTTTAGCAATTATCCTTCATTATTTTTTTTTTAGACCCGATTGGCAAGTGTAGTGATCGATCGCATGAAATTACCCGCTTTTTCGGGTATAACCAGTCTGTTCCATCATATCTGGTTTATAGGCCAAGGCCTATTTTGAGTAACTTTGGCATATTTGCCTTTCAGAAGTATTATGGTTGCATAAATGTGTGTATAAACAATATGAATTCTTTAAATGATATCTATAAACATGGTAACACTTATAAACATGATAATGTTTCAATATTATATCAACAATATTATAATTATGTCAAATACGTGTATGTTATGCTGTACAATAGAGTTCCCTTTCATGAACCAATTATATATGCATGTATTGGTGTGGTATTCACAAGTTTGACTCTTCTGCCGGTCTGGTGAAATACCATCTTTTTCCCTTTAATGTGCACTATTCCTTCAAACGTACTTTGTGTTTTGATGTTTGCAAACAATTTTTTTTTTTTAAATGAGTAATCCACGTGGGGTTAGTTTTTATTCAATGAATGTTAGAGGTTTGAGGGATCGTGTCAAACGTGTTCAAGTTTTTTCTTGGCTTAAAAATAGACCTGCTGAAATATTTTTGCTTCAGGAAACTCACTCTAGTTTTAATTTTGAGCAGGAATGGAAAGATGATTGGGGTAATGCAAATGTTTTATTCTCTCATGGCACCTCCAATAGTAGAGGAGTTTGTATTCTATTTAAAAACTCTTGCAATTTTGATTTGGTTAAAACTTACCATGATGAGGATGGTAGATTTATTATTTTGGATATTACTCTAAATAACCAAAAGATTACTGTTATTAATGTTTATGGTCCAAACAAAGATGATCCTATTTTCTTTGAAAGTATCCATAGAAAGATGAATGACTTTGATTGTGAGTCAATTGTTTGGGGTGGGGATTTTAACTGTGTTCTTGATGTTATGATGGATAAAAAAGGGGGAAGGGCGCAAACACATTGTAATTCACGTAAATATATTAATGATATTATTACTGCATATGATTTAGTTGATATTTGGAGAAGGAAAAATCCTAATGTGTATAAGTATACTTGGCACTCTAATAGTAATCCTCCTGTATATTGTCGTCTAGACTTTTTCCTTGTATCGTTTAATTTATTGTCTCAGATTGATAACTGTAGTATTTCTACTGGTTTTAAAATGACCACTCATCAGTTGATATTAACATTGTAACATCTAATGCAGCTCGTGGACGTGGGTTCTGGAAGTTTAATACTTCACTTTTGCATGACATAAATTATGTCAATTCTGTGAAACGCTGGATTGATGACATTGTCAAAATGATGATAATAAAGATCTGAATCCGAATTTGCTTTGGGATTATTTAAAATGTCATATTAGATCAATGACAATGAAATATTCTGCAAAACTTTCCAGGGAGCGCAAAACTCTCGAAGCTAGATTGGTCAATAAGATCAATAATCTTGAAGAAAATATAGTTCTGACCCATGTGATAATCTTTTAAATACTATTAATGAGTGTAAATCTGAGCTTGAAGACATGTATAAGATTAAAGCTGAGGGTTCAATTATTAGATCAAGAGCAAACTGGATTGAGCATGGCGAGAGAAATTCAAAATATTTCATTAATTTAGAAAGGAGGAATCAAAGACAGAAAACAATCTCTAAATTGTATAGCAGTGACTCCAATCAACCAATTACAGATCCCAAGGGAATTTTAGATGAAGAAAAGAAATATTATCAGAATCTCTATAGTTCATGTAACCCTCCTGATTTTAATTATGATGATCTTTTTGTTTATAATTATAATATTCCCAAGTTGAATGATGACATGCAAAAACAATGTGAGGGTCAGGTGACCAGAAAGGAATGTCTTGATGCTTTAAAAACAATGCCTAATAACAAAACACCTGGTACAGATGGTTTTCCCCTGAGTTTTATAAATTGTTTTTAATGATCTAGGTGACATTTTAATTAAAAGTTATAATTATTCTTTTCAGAATGGAAACCTTTCTGTTGATCAGTGCAGAGGCATTATTAATTTAATACCTAAGAAAGACAAAGACCCATCTTTTTTAAAAAATTGGCGCCCAATTTCTCTTTTAAACACAGACTACAAAATCATCACAAAAATTATTGCTCTTCGTTTGAAACAGGTTCTTCCCAATATCATTCATAATGATCAAACAGGTTTTCTAAAAGGACGCTATATTGGTGAAAATATTAGGCTTGCTCTTGATACAATTGAGTATCTGAATGATAATAACTTGCCAGGGCTAATGTTTTTAATTGATTTCGAAAAAGCGTTCGATAAATTAGAATGGTCTTTCCTGTTTAAAACTCTTAAATTTTTTAATTTCGGTCAAGATCTTATAAGATGGGTCCAAGTTTTCTATTCAAATATTTCGTCTTGTGTAACAAATAATGGTCATGGATCCACCTTTTTTCCATTATTATGCGGTCTTCGTCAGGGATGCCCGCTTAGCCCTCTCTTATATATTATTTGTAGTGAAATCCTGAACTGTATGATCAGGAATGATAATATTGTGAAAGGTATTAAAATTGTTGATAAGGATATTCTTGTAAGTGCATATGCTGATGACACTACGATTTTTATTAGGGATGTTGATTCATTAAAACAGATTATTTGTATCCTCAAGAAATTTCAATCATTTTCAGGTCTTAAAATTAATTTTGATAAATCTGAGCTTTTGGCTCTTGGCTCTTTTCGTAGAAACCCTCCCAATGTTAGTGATATTGATCTGTCATACACCATTCAGCCTGTTAGACTTTTAGGAGTACTTTTTGATTCTAATCTAAATAATACTTTTGAGTTAAACTTTGCGCCCAAATTAAAAAAACTCAAAGAGATTCTTAGAATTTGGTCTATGAGAGATCTCACTCCAATTGGCAAAATTACCATTCTTAAATCTCTTGCTCTCTCACAGCTTATTTTCCTTTTTTCGGTTCTCCCAAATCCGCCTGATGCATTTGTTAAGGAATTGAATTCTATTATTTTCAAATTTGTTTGGTCAAACAAACCTGATAAAATTAGAAGAAGTACTATTATTGGGAACTACGAGCAAGGCGGTCTTAAGATGATTCATGTTCCATCCATTATTAACGGTCTCAAAATTGCTTGGGTGAAACGTCTTCTGGATACGAATGATAGTAGTTGGAAGTATTTTTATAGACACCATTTACAGAATTTAGGTGGTAATCTCATTTGGGAGTGTAATGTAAAACCTTCTGCTAGATGTATTAATCGTATTAAAAGTAATTTTATTAAAGATGTTGTAAATGCATGGTGTTTTACGACTTATGATCCTCCTGCATATAATTTTAGACATCAAATTCTCTGGAATAATTCTTCTATTATTATCAATGGTAGCACTATTTATAGGCATGTATGGTGCAGTAAAGGGATTAAGTTTTTGGAAGATATTTTAGATGATGATGGGGAATTTTTAGCCTTGTCACGTTTAAAAGATAAGTTTAATTTGAAGTGTAACTTTTTGGACTACTATTCACTTATTTATGCCATTCCAAATAAATGGAAAAGAAGTGTCAAGAGGGGGGAGGACAATGATAATATTAATTCATCTCAGGAGGAGATGCTAGCCAGAATTACGAAGACTGTTAAAGTGTGTAAAACCATCAGTGATATCTGTATTAGTAAGCTCTTCAAACCACCAATCGCTGAGGAGAAATGGTCGTATATCTTTGATAATATTGATTTGAATTGGTGTGATATCTATCAAATTCCATTGTCCTCCTCCCGATCGACCCAACTTAGATATTTTCAATTTAAAATTCTTCATAGGTACCTTGGTACCAATAATAATATGTTTAAATTTGGTTATGTTGATTCCAATTTGTGTTATTTTTGTAAACATGAAGTTGAGACTATACAGCATCTCTTTTGGGAATGTAATGTTGTAAGAAATTTCTGGAATGATGTTCAAAATCAAATCATAAAAAAACAGGTTTACCTGGACATGAAGAGTGTTTTGTTAGGTATTCTTGACCCAGATGTGTCCAAATTCAACTTCCTTGTTCTTCATGGGAAAAAATTCATTTATGATGTGAAGTATAAACAAGGTTCTCTAAATATTTCTTATTTTATTAGGAGGCTTAAGAAGACTGCTAAGGTAGAAAAAAGCATGCCATGTACTGGCAAAAGGTTAAATGAATGGCATAAACGTTGGAACTCCATTTTGTAAAATAATTATAATTGTATACCGTATCATGTTTATTGAGTACAAATGCATTGTTGTTTATACATATCACATATCATAATGTTTTCTATGATTATATTATTCATGCTACGTTGTATGTAACCTGCTGATAAAATAAAAGCACGGTGTACCTGGTGTATACTGTGGAAAGATAAAAAAAAGATCAGCGGTAGATAGCACTACTTCATCAACACCAAGATCAGTAGATAGCACTACTTCATCAACACTAAGATCAGCAGTAGATAGCACTACTTAATCAACACCTAGATCAGCAGTAGATAACACTACTTCATCAACACCAAAATCAGAAGTAGATAGCACTACTTCATCAGCACCAATATCAGCAATAGATAACACTACTTCATCAACACCAAGAGCAGCAGATATCACTACTTCACCAACACCAAGATCAGCAGTAGATAGCACTACTTCATCAACACCAAGATCAGCAGTAGATAGCACTACTTCATCAACACCAAGATCAGTAGTAGATAGCACTACTTCATCAACACCAAGATCAGAAGTAGATAGCACTACTTAATCAACACCTAGATCAGCAGTAGATAGCACTACTTCATCAACACCAAAATCAGAAGTAGATAGCACTACTTCATCAGCACCAATATCAGCAATAGATAGCACTACTTCATCAACACCAAGAGCAGCAGATATCACTACTTCATCAACACCAAGATCAGCAGTAGATAGCACTACTTCATTAACACCATGATCCGCAGTAGATATCACTACTTCATCAACACCAAGATCAGCAGTAGATATCACTACTTCATCAACACCATGATCAACAGTGGATATCACTACTTCATCAACACCAAGATCAGCAGTAGATAGCACTAATTCATCAACACCAAGATCAGCAATAGATAGCACTACTTCATCAACACCAAGATCAGCAGCAGATATCACTACTTCATCAACACCAAGATCAGCAGCAGATATCACACTTCATCAACACCAAGATCAGCAGTAGATTGCACTACTTCATCAACATTATGATCCGCAGTAGATATCACTACTTCATCAACACCAAGATCAGCAGTAGATAGCACTACTTCATCAACACTAAGATCAGCAGTAGATAGCACTACTTCATCAACATCATGATCAGCAGTAGATATCACTACTTCATCAACACTAAGATCAGCAGAAGATAGCACTACCTCATCAACACCAAAATCAGCAGTAGATAACACTACTTAATCAACATCAAGATCAGCAGTAGATATCACTACTTCATCAACACCAAGATCAGCAGAAGATAGCACTACTTCATCAACACCAAGATCAGCAATAGATAGCACTACTTCAACACTAAGATCAGTAGTATATAGCACTACTTCATCAACACCAAGATCAGCAATAGATAGCACTACTTCATCTCTAAGATGTGCAGAAGATAGCACTACTTCACCAACACCAAGATCAGCAGTAGATATCACTACTTCATCAACACCAAGATCAGCAGTAGATAACACTACTTCATCAACACCAAGATCAGCAATAGATAGCGCTACTTCATCAACACCAAGATCAGTAGTAGATAGCACTACTTCATCAACACCAAGATCAGTAGTATATAGCACTACTTCATCAACACCAATATCAGCAGTAGATAGCACTACTTCATCAACACCAAGATCAGCAGTAGATATCACAATAGCAAAAGTTTCGTCGGCAGTGTGAAGAATAATATGAAGGTAAAAAGTACAATACTGCCGTAAAATATACAAAGTTTGGTGAGCTTTCGGCCATAAGCCTTTTTCATAGCCATAATAAATTACTTCATTACTACTTCATCAAGACAATAGTAGTAGATAGCACTGCTTCACTAACACCAAGATTTGCAGTAGATTGCACTACTTCATCAACACCAACATTAGCAACAGCAGATATCACTACTTCAACACCCAGATCAGCAGAAGATAGCACTACTTCATTAACACCAAGATCAGCAGTAGATGACACTACTTCATATCAGCAATAGATAACACTTCTTCATCAACACCAATATCACAACTTCAACACCAAGATCAGCAGTAGATAGCACTACTTCATCAACATCAACATCAGCAATAGATAGTACTACATCAACACCAAGATCAGTAGTAGATAGCACTACTTCATCAACACCAATATCAGCAATAGATAGTACTTCATCAACACAAAGATCAGCAGTAGATAGCACTTCTTCATCAACACCAAGATCAGCAGTAGATAGCACTACTTCATCAGTAGATATCACAATAGCAAATGTTTTGTCGGCAGTGTGAAGAGTAATATGAAGGTAAAAAGTACGATACTGCCGAAAAAATATACAAAGTTTGGCTAGCTTTCGGTCATAAGCCTTTTTCATAGCCATAATAATTTACTTCATCACTACTTCAATCAAGACAACAGTAGTAGATAGCACTGCTTCACTAACACCAAGATTTGCAGTAGATTGCACTACTTCATCAACACCAAGATCAGCAGTAGATAACACTACTTCATCAACACCAAGATCAGTAGTAGACAGCACTACTTTATCAACACTAAGATCAGCAGTAGATAGCACTACTTCAACACCAAGATCAGCAGTAGATAACACTACTTCATCAACAACAAGATCAGCAGTAGATTGCACTACTTCATCAACACCAAGATCAGCAGTAGATAACACTACTTCATCAACAACAAGATCAGTAGTAGATAGCGCTACTTCATCAACACCAAGATCAGCAGTAGATAACACTTCTTCATCAACACCAAGATCAGCAGTAGATATCACTACTTCATCAACACCAAGATCAGCAGTAGATAGCACTACTTCATCAACACCAAGATCAGCAATAGATAGCACTACTTCATCAATACCAAGATCAGCAGTAGATGAAGAAGACTACTTCATCAACACCAAGATCAGCAGTAGATAGCACTACTTCATCAACACCAAGATTAGCAGTAGATAACACTTCTTCATCAACACCAAGATCAGCAGTAGATGAACGCTACTTCATCAACACCAAGATCAGCAATAGATATCACTTCTTCATCAACACCAAGATCAGCAGTAGATAACACTACTTCATCAACACCAAGATCAGCAATAGATAGCGCTACTTCATCAACACCAAGATCAGTAGTAGATATCACTACTTCATCAACACCAAGATCAGTAATATATAGCACTACTTCATCAACACAATATCAGCAGTAGATAGCACTACTTCATCAACACCAAGATCAGCAGTAGATATCACAATAGCAAAAGTTTCGTCGGCAGTGTGAAGAACAATATGAAGGTAAAAAGTACGATACTGCCGTAAAAATATACAAAGTTTGGCGAGCTTTCGGTCATAAGCCTTTTTCATAGCCATAATAATTTACTTCATCACTACTTCAATCAAGACAACAGTAGTAGATAGCACTGCTTCACTAACACCAAGATTTGCAGTAGATTGCACTACTTCATCAACACCAACATTAGCAGTAGATAACACTACTTCATCAACACCAAGATCAGTAGTAGACAGCACTACTTTATCAACACTAAGATCAGCAGTAGATAGCACTACTTCAACACCAAGATCAGCAGTAGATAACACTACTTCATCAACAACAAGATCAGTAGTAGATAGCGCTACTTCATCAACACCAAGATCAGCAGTAGATTGCACTTCTTCATCAACACCAAGAACAGCAGTAGATAACACTACTTCATCAACACCAAGATCAGCAGTAGATAACACTTCTTCATCAACACCAAGATCAGCAGTAGATATCACTACTTCATCAACACCAAGATCAGCAGTAGATAGCACTACTTCATCAACACCAAGATCAGCAATAGATAGCACTACTTCATCAATACCAAGATCAGCAGTAGATGAAGAAGACTACTTCATCAACACCAAGATCAGCAGTAGATAGCACTACTTCATCAACACCAAGATTAGCAGTAGATAACACTTCTTCATCAACACCAAGATCAGCAGTAGATGAACGCTACTTCATCAACACCAAGATCAGCAATAGATAGCACTACTTCATCAACACCAAGATCAGCAGTAGATAACACTTCTTCATCAACACCAAGATCAGCAGTAGATAGCGCTACTTCATCAACAACAAGATCAGCAGTAGATGAAGACTACTTCATCAACACCAAGATCAGCAATAGATAGCACTACTTCATCAACACCAAGATCAGCAGTAGATAACACTTCTTCATCAACACCAAGATCAGCAGTAGATAGCGCTACTTCATCAACAAGATCAGCAGTAGATGGCACTTCTTCATCAACACCAAGATCAGCAGTCGATAGCACTACTTAAACAGATAGTAAGTTCTACTACCAGTGGCGTAGATTTCTATTTGACATTGGGGGGATGGGGTTGGAAAAAATTCTTGAAGTATAGTAAATCCAGCACTTTTTGGCGACAGAATAAGTTTGCCATTTTGAAGCTAAATTGATGAAATGTAGTGCAAAAGTGGAATAAATTAGCGCGAAGTAATTTGGTCAGAAACCCACATACAGGCCTCAATATTGGGGGGGGGATGATTGTATGAAGCATCTCCCCTGACAAAATATTGGGGGGGATTTATCCCCCCCATCCCCCCGGGATCTACGCCTATGTCTACTACAAAAATTATGACCTTAATTTTTGAAATAAGAGGATCATGAATGCACCGAAACAGAAAAGAAGGAAATATGTTGCATGAATAAGCATTGTTTTCACTGGTTACTTTCATGACTCCTATGACATACAGAAATAAGCACACTGGTCATTGTAATAAGTTACATATCCTGATGTATTTGCATGTTCACAACTACCATACTCTTATTTGTATGATTCTATTTCATGCAACTGAATATTTAAGTTAATAACGTCATCCATAACATTGTGAAACTGAACACACAATTCCAATAACACATACAGCCATGATGAGTTACTTCGTCCAATGAACATTTTATTACATTCAAAAGACAACAAAAACAGAATTTACATTCCCAAGTGTTGAAATCTAGTTATATATGTAAATAAACATTAATGTATTGCAAGTTAAGCGAATTCTTGAAATACATGAGGCAGAACACACCACATTGCTTTATTATCCATCTCAGACTATTGACTGTGTTACATATTTTTCTCAGTGCCCAAGCTTATCACTCATTTCCAAAGTTAACAGAATCCGAATCAAATATCTTTCAACTAATAATTGCACATAGTATCTCAGCAAATACAACAAAATCAACCACACTAAAAGTTACATTACTTGAAATTTTCTCAATTAATGAATAAGAAACAATTTTGCATATCGTTTATTTAAAACTTAATCAAATTTCAAAATAGATTTATTTGTGTAAAATTCAATGTTTTAAAATACAAAACATACATTTCTTTAATGTTATTTTGGACAAAGTGATTAAGTTTTCAAATAAATAATTACAAAAAATTGAGCAAAATGGTCACATTCTTTCAAGTTTCTATGCGATTCTTTCATCACCATACACCAAAATGATAGTATTTATCCAAAATGTAAGTCATATAAGTCATAAATATGGCATCGATATGGTTTAAGATATCCCTGACATCTTATGCATTATAATATTATTACTCCCAATTTTTATTTAGTTTGAAGACCTGATTCAAAAATGGTAACACAAATATTACCCAAAAGAGATTTCAACAGACTTTCAACACAAAAGTTTAACCTTGGATAATCTTTTAATGTCAGCTTTGCCATATTTTTTCAGAGGAGGCTCATGATATTGAGAATGACTAGCTTTTAACAGATTGCTAAAGCCAACATGAGTGACATGTCAAAATAGTAATGTTAAATTGTTCACATATTGTGCCTACAGTCCATTCAATCTCTTTCAGATATCAAGGCAACACACAGTATTACAAAGTGTCCCAAGAAGCAGCCCAATACATGAACTGATAACTGTTTAACCCAACAAGCTGTCAACAGCTTACACACTAGTCTTGGTACTGCAGTTACCACGTAATTGTCCATTAGCAGTTTTCCTTGATAACATAAACTATAAGCCATTGTACTATTTTTATATTGATAATACACCTCAACTGTATACATGCATTAATGACTGGTGCCCATCAGTTTTCAATGTATTTAAAAAAGAAAGCCACTTCCAAATACAACCTTGGATCCACTTTAAATAACTAGGACTTGTAGTTCTATTAGGTAATTTTAAGTGTATCTAACATTACATGTAGATGTGGTATGCTGTCTTGTCCCCGGTCATTGGAAACAGATGGGTACTAATCATTTTGCCACAACCTGCATATATTGTAAGAAGAATTGCAAAAGTGTATAGCATATATAGCAAGCAAATACCAGCTTTGTAAATGTGAAGAATGGGAGCACCAAAAGCTCTGACAATAATATATCAGCAAGCATGTTTGATATAGCATATTCAACTTTCCTTTCTTTTGAACAACAAATGGATAACTTTAAATAAATAGAAATGGTCAAATATAGCCATATGCATACATAAATACAATTTGTATAGTTGATCTCATTAAACTATACATAAAATTTATGCAGTTTTAAGGTCCCACCCTTCACAACTAGAATGGATAATATTTGATACATGCTCAGTGTCATTAATTCAGATGTAAATTGTGCATATCTTATATTTTATAGTTAATAATATGCCATCAATGAAACTGACTTAAAACCGATCCATTATAAAACTACACTAAAATTTTCAATTTTACAAATTGCACTTGGAAATTAAGCAAAATTTTATGGAAAATAAGGTTGAGATTATAACTTGAGATAAAGTTTAATTTGCAGCAGCACTGCAAGTTAAGTACAGAATTGTACATGTTAAACATTGAATAACATACTGGATTGTGAGAACCTATACTTTGGTCAGCTTGTAATTGGTGAAAATTGTTAGACTTCTACCACTACGCCGAAAAGTAGACCAAAGTTAATTGTGATATAGTTGACTTGTGTGGTCTATATTTTGTGTCTTAAATAAAGTAGACAAAGTAAAGAAATTGGCTGGTATTTGGATGGCAATTGGGTCAGTCCATGTCGAAACAGATTGAGTGTACACCCACCCTCTTGGATTTTGCTCTCCTTTGGCTCAGGGTACCTTTCATGGATCCCTAGGTGAGGTCACAAGAAAAAATTCAAATTCCATTTCGTTTTGAATGGCGGGCAATCAAAGTTTGGCGACCTCGACCAAAATTGTGAATTTAAGGGGTCCAATTGACAAAGTGCTCTCTTTGAGGGGCACTTTCTTCTTAATTGAATCAGTTGTGATCCTCTTTTTGAATGTGGTCACTCACTGGCTGTGTCTGAAATACCTAATGCCAAAAAGATAGATTTGAATTTCGTTGGGATTTCAGAGGGGGTCAAAATCAGCACGCCGTACTGTTCAATCAAATTATCTTGATTTTGAAGGACCCATGATAATGTCACAGTGCACTTATAGGTCCTAATTATGTTCAGAATGGATTAACCATATGCCAATGTCTATGAGAAATTTAAAAAAAGAGAAATTTCTAGACCCTACAGAATTTTAGGCCACCCCTAAAGTGGTTCAGCCACAAATGGCACTTAAAGTCAGCAAATTTTGACCCCTAATAACTTTAGGTGTACACCAGATATGAATTTCTAGTCTTTTGCATCTGAAAGAATGTAGTTTAATGTTACTAGGAACATAAGATTTGTTTTGTATTTTTTGTGTTTTAGTATTAAGTTGACGCTTTCAAAAATAGTCATTTTTGCCTAACATACCATGCATACAGGATACGGTACAAAATGCCAATTTTAGTATGATATTTTTTTATATTTTTGATCACTTTATAGCCATTTGTATTATTTATCCTGATATTTCAAGTTGCTCTTGAGTCAAGTAATAAGAAAAAACTACTTTCTAATCCTCTGTATGGATTTTTAAAAAAAAAAAAAATGCACTTCCTGGCAACGATGCACATGCAAAGTACAGGTTATGGGGTCAAATTTTCAGAATGCTCCCAATTATGTCAAGTAATATATCAAATTACTCGTATGGTCATGAGGATTCCAAAAATGTATAGTTTGTTATGTGTCAGACCTTTCAGGAGGCGCTATGACGAAAAAATGTTCATAGGTCAACAACCTTTTGAAAGTATCAAAACACAAAAATACAAAACAAATCTTATGTTCCTAGTAACATTAGACTACATTCTTTCAGATGCAAAAGACTAGAAATTCATATCTGGTGTACACCTAAAGTTATTAGGTGTCAAAATTTGCCGATTTTAAGCGCCATTTGTGGCTGAACCACTTTAGGGGGCCTAAAATTCTGTAGGGGGTCTAGAAATTTCTCTTTTTTGAATTGCTCATAGACATTGGCACATGGTTAATCCATTCTGAACATAATTAGGACCTATAAGTGCACTGTGGCATTATCATGGGTCCTTCAAAATCAAAGATAATTTGATTGAACAGTATGAAGTGCTGATTTTGACCCCTCTGAAATCCCAACGAAATTCAAATCAATCTTTTTGGCATTAGGCATTTCAGACACAGCCAGTGAGTGACCACATTCAAAAAGAGGGTCACAACTGATTTAATTAAGAAGAAAATGCCTCTCAAAGAGAGCGCTTTGTCATTTGGACACCTTAAATTCCCAATTTTGGTCAAGGTCGCCAAACTTAGATGGCCCGCCATTCGAAACTAAATTGAATTTGAATTTTTTCAGACCTCACCTAGGGGTCCATGAAAGGTACCCCTGAGCCAAAGGAGAGCATAATCCAAGAGGGTGGGTGTACACTCAGTCTGTTTTGACATGGACTGACCCAATTGTTTCTTTTTTTGTATATAAAAACATGCTATAAATTGTGGGAAATTTAGCTTGCTTCCCGGGAAATTGACACTTTTTCAAGCCGTGCTTCTGGTGGCAAGTCACAAGACAATTCTCAAATAAAATATATTGATATTAATCTGTGATGTTATAAGGCCCACCAATTACGAGCTGATCAAACTATAGAGAAGCAGGAGATATAGTGTTCTGTCCTTAAAGTGTCCACTTACATGCTGATAGAGATACACAAAATTGGTAAAAGTAACATTGTTGCAAATATAAAATTGTATTAATTACAAGATAAATGATGAATTGCAAGACATCTAATGAATTTAGCATTCCATACATTCAAACAATTTTGAATTATAAAATACATCATAACACATGAATTCAATTATGACTCACCACAAGTAAATGAGGCATATCAGTTTGGGGTGCTCTGAATTCAAAAACTTCTCTGAATTCAAATACTCTTGCTAACTTCTTACTGCATTTTTAGCTGGTTTGGTTTCAAGGTGCTTACATGCTGTTTTTTTATATTGTTGTGGTTTAAACATTTCCTATGTGCTACAACAATATTTAATATCTTTAAAAAACAGTGAACAAAGTTATGCTCTGTTTGCTCTGTTAAAAAATTGCACAGATAGAATTTTAATTTGCACAGATGAATTTGAAGCAAAAAAGCTCATTAACTATCTAATGTACCAAACAGATGGCCTAAGTGTTTTATTTGCTGCCAAAATTGAAACAAGTGAAAAGTATGTGAAATCACAGACCCGGGTAGGTGATTTCAAAGACCAGGTCTCTGAATTCAGAGGAGTCTGTGAATTCACCATATGCGATATATCCCGGCAGATTGGGGATTTGAAAGGGGATGGCCCATACAATTAACCCCCCAATGTTGACGCCTGTATGTGGGTTTCTGACCAAATTAACCTCATATTTGGCCATTTTAGCTTTAAAAGTGCATTTTTTTGCGCACTTTGCGCATGTATTCTTTTACACCATATTTCACCAGTTTAGCTTCAATATGGCAAATTATGATCATGTGGTGCACTTGTTCCCATAAGTCCAAATAACAATAGTATACCTCATCCTCATTTACCTATGTTAAGTCACAATTGTTGAAACGATTGAGCAAAATGAGTCATTTGTAAAAAATCCATAAATTATGAAATAACAATAAAATGAAGTATTACATTTCTAAAATTATCTGTTTTCTGCCACATGATAGGGGTTGTTAAGTTCAATTTAGGACTATTAACCGGGCAAGAAAATGAAAATGTTCTCAGAAAAAGCAACTGAATTTTTCTTGACAAATAACTCAAATATTTTGCTCCAATGCTAATGGCTATTAAGTAGTATTTAGTATTAACTTCAATAAGTTCAATAGCTGAGTTCCAGTAGTAAAGCAAACCAGTTGGATTACTAAAATTTACTAAAAAAAGAGTTCAGCTAGAGAATGTTGAAAAACCAAAATCAACTTGTGAAATCTCTTCATATGAGGCAATAAAGCAGTTGGCAATTACACAAGCATTTGGATAGGTAGTTTTATACCCATTTTGTTAAATAACTAAAGGACTACTTAAACCTGGGTATATTACAAATATTGTATCATTAATTCTTATAATAGGAAAATGATATATTATCTCATTTTGACATAGTTATCAACTTTAATAAATTGGGTCATTTTGATACTTTCTGAGGTAAAAAAATTTGTATTACATAAGCAATTCACAGGACTCTATACATTAGCTGAAAACAAAGAGTGTAAAGAATACGGATGCATAATAGTCCCACATAATGCTAGAGTAAATCTGTCATATTGGATTGTCATGTTGGGGGCCCAAATGGCGTATCTCCAGCATTTATTGGCAAATTCCTTTATGCTCGAGCATTACAAAGGTTTGTGCATTTAGCCCTTAGCGTATGTTATAAACATAAAGCATTACACGTAAAATACACACAAGCATGCACTTTATATGCAAACAAGTTTGCAAGGATGCATGCCAAAATCTGCAGGTACACCATTTTGTCCTCGAGTGACACACAATGTCACAAACATGGCTGCATCCAAACTCTTTCACTTTAATCTCTTTGGTTGAAAATATCCCTGCACTGCAAAAATAACCACTAGAGGATAAAGATGACTTTGCTTGATACATGGTGGTGGTGGTGGTTATACATAACACCTAGGCAACCGCCTCCAATTTGGTGGGTGTGGTTAGGTTCCATGGATCCTGTTGTCTGTGTGTGGTGTTTCTATTCTTCTTTGATGTACTTCTCCATGAATCTGCCTAATTCATTGTCTAACCAGCCTGCCTTATTTCTGTAATGGAAAATTGATTCAAATCAAATAAATATTACTCATGGAGTCTTGCTTTATGATCTTTACAGCAGAAAATGATTTGATTTGTTCAGGTTTGCATTTGACAACCCTGGATAATGTACCTTATGTAGCTTATTTATGTTGGATCCATTTGAACCCTGGAGCTCATGCACCAGAAGGCAAGAATCCAGTGAACCACGCTCTTCGTACTTGCCTGCCATGACTTAATTTTAGTCTTCATATGTTGGCTTTGTTAAGTATTAGGGCTTTTAAGCCCTAATACTAAGTGCCACAGTAAACATCTTTACAAATTTACCCACATCATTTTATTTTTGCCTGGATTGGGTCTCAATTTTACATATAGCAAGGAAAAAGTTAATTTTTGGGCAGTTGGTTTTCTAAAGAATGTTACACTTCAGTATTTTTTGTCAAATTTTCTTCTAAAAGTTAATGGATAATTTCTTTCTCGTTTATTATAATATGAAAATGAAGTGTAAAGATATACTTTACGACATACAATTCTCTAAATACATAAGAATTTAACCAACTTACCTCAGCACCTTTGATTTGGCCATGATGGAGTCCAATTTTTGAGATTCGTCTTCTAGGGCTACAATCTCTTTATGCAAATTGTCTTTTGTGGTTTCTATCTCCATGCAGAGACGAGCATATGTGCCCGATAACTCCCTGTTTTTAACAAAATGAAAACTTTGTCAATACACTGTAAACAGGGACTGTAGTATAACAATATGAAAGTCACTACTCTTTTCTATGCTTTCACCTGCTTTAAGCAAAAGGTGCATATTATCCATTACGACATACTGTGGTTTACATCAACATTGCTCCACTCAATTAGCAAGTGTTGGATAGCATGTGCTTATCATGTTGTAAACCAGAGAAAACTTTGAATAACATTTTAAAGGAATGTTGTACATGTTCAAATTGAACTATCTTTAGTGTCTCAGAAGGCAAATACATGTCAAGGCTTTGCCCATGTGAGACTTGATGGGATATCATGCAGTAATATAAAGAAGCAGAACACACTACATATAGGTGTACATGTATGCAGCTGATCAATGCATGGTTACACTGGTCTTACCCAGTTTAATTGATAAATGTTTAAATTTTGGCATAAGTATACTCAAACAGCCAATAACCAACCAAAAGATGTTGGGTTGTTCACCTCTATTCACCATGACCAAGTAAGAACTGCAAAGGTGGACATTTTTGCACTGCATTCATTTTTGCTTTTTGCTCTTCTAAGCTTGCTCAATAAAGGTTTACTTAGTGTGTAAATCTATGCATAAATGAAAAATAAGCAAACATTTTTGAAATGGATTGAGTGTGAAAATTTCTTTAACTTACTGCTGGATTTGATGGCTAAGATTGGAGCTGGTGAAGTTCACTAAGAGTTGAAGTTTCTCTGATGCATAGCTGACAAACTGCTTCTTGAATGCACGTTCCTTGGCCCTGTTGGTCCACGTCAAACGCTCGTATACATACACTAAACCATAGAGACTACCACTTACTGCTAACAATCGCCAACCTACTGCTTTCCAGACCTGTCAAGAAATTGCAAACGTTGTTAAAAATTTGAACGACCTAGCGATAATCTTTAAGGGATATGCAGATGTATTATGAACAAAAGTGTTTGCTAACTGCTCCAGGAATTTGTCAATCAGCATGAATAAGTCAATTTGTTTACAATAATTCATAATTTTTTATTTCATAGCTTCAATAATTCCTTCTGAAAGCATCAGCTAGCGTATGTATGTTGAGCATTGTTGCTGAATTCAACGGCCTTTCTTACATGGAGGAAACTACCAAGTATGTGGAGGAAAATGTGGTAGTGATGGATCTCTGCCTGTACCTTTACAGCAGTAGAATAAAGTAATGCCCTGAGCAGCTTTTTACTTTTACATCACAACATAAGCTAATTTCACATATTATCACAGACAACCCCAACATTTAATTTAATTTTTTTATTTATTTATTTATTTATTTATTTATTTATTTATTTATTTATTTATTTATTTATTTATTTATTTATTTATTTATTTATTTATTTATTTATTTATTTATTTATTTATTTATTTATTTATTTATTTTATTTATTTATTTATTTATTTATTTATTTATTTTTATTTATTTATTTATTTTATTTATTTTATTTATTTATTTATTTAACATGCTTTCTGTCATAGTTTTTTTTATTTTAAAATATCACAAATCATCTATCATAATTCTACACACACTCTATTAGAAAATCAATCAAGTTCACTTAAAAACAATCTCTTTGAGATTGGAGAGATGTGTGAGCACAAATACATGAATGCTTGAACATGATCTAATAACTTATCTATCAAATATACAGGGGTATCTTAGGTATCTTACTTGCCCATTAAGAATGCAAATACCCTGTGATTATGTGAACACAAGTATTTTTATGGATTCTCCCATCTTGTTTATGACACTGCGTGTCTTAACATATTGTGACAATGTACTTTTGGTAGTGAGCATCTAAGGCCAAATATGAGGGTATATCCCCAGGCCTTTGAAATTGAACTTACAAAGCTCAAATTTACAATAACTCAGGCAAGTAACAGAGACATCAACTTGCCCAGTGTATTTACAACTCTCACTTATCAATGCTCATAAGCCATATTTAAGCCCTCCTCAGTAAATGCCACATTACTTACAATGCCAATAACGAGTGTTAGTCCAACAGATGTTTTGGAAGTCAATGATGCTAACCCTGTCATTACTGCTACTGCTAACTCATCCTGGTTAGTTGCTGCAGCTGGTGGTAGACCTGCTGGTGGCATTGGACGAGGTATCTGCAATGTGACAATGACGACACAATGTTAATATTCAAGAGTAAATAATGATGCAGGAAACAAAGTATGGCATGGGTTAAAGAGGTCCCACCTCATTTAAAATAAGATGATGTCATTTCCAGAATTGTTTCTTCAATGGCCCTATTTCCGGATCACATTTACTTATGGAAAGTTACATCTCTGACTTCAACACCAGCCCTACAGACAACCGTAAATTTAAAATTACATGCCCAACTGGCTGGTTGTATTTTCACCTGCCCAATAAGACCCCAGTATGTTGGGTAGGCAAAAGTTCCTGTCTGGCCAATAATTTTTTTTTCTTACCAGGCAGCAGTGCCTTATTGATATTTTAATGTTATTGCATCAATTAGCACCTGTCAAATTCAGAGATATCTTTGTCACTGATTAATTTGATAACCCAGAAGGTGTGGTTCACCCCAGAAGAACTGCTCTAGCGGGGCTTCCTCTTTAAGCAACACCTTTATCAGAAACTATTGCACACACAAAATCAAAGTCTTATAACTCTTTCAGCCCTTTTTCAATTTACAGTGCATTACAATGTATTTACATTTTTATCTTAAGAATTCTTTTATGCCTTTATGATTATTCAACATATGAACTGCTCAGAACACAAAAAGGTCAACTGCAAGTACTGCTTGGTGCACGAAAATTTCAAACAAAAGCACTTAACCCTGTTGTGCACCAGGTAGCATGCAGTTAGCATCTTTGTGTTTTAAGCAGTCAATATTAAAATAACTTGACTTACCACATTTGCAAAGCCTAGCATGGCAGCAGTAGTACCTTTCGGCCCTAGGAATCTATTCATGAGTGATGTGAGCCCTAATGAAAACTGAAAGTCTACATTCTCACGGAAATCTGAGAAGAGATGCTGGCAATCGAGACGATAGCTGAGATCAAATCGACGCCGTAACTGCATGCCGCCGATATTAGCTCTTACTTCATCTGGTAACAGTGCTGACATATTATCTGTGACAAAATGAGAAGATATGGAATAAGCCTCCAACAAGGACTTTATTTAACTGATGTCTTGGACAACGAATTTCTTAGTACAATGTCCAAAATAATATTAATTTTCCTATCCCTGAACTGCAGCAAGAATTTTGAGTACAGTATAGGCCTATATACAATGGCACATGTTAGTCTTTATGATCTTCATGATTTTACTTCTTCAAACCCTATGCTGTGAGTTTTCATGATATCAAACATTACTGGATGTAATAATACCTGAACTACCTTCACCCAAGTAAGTCCGAATATTTAGGATAACTAGGATAGTACATACACATTTCATCTAAAGGGGCACTTCATGATCCACAACCTCATTCCCCAACCCCCAAAAAGTTAGGATTTTTATACCATCAGAAATTTGTTTCTACACTACATAATATCTATGCATAATTTTCTTGTAGTTTTGGTTGTTTGACAAAGGTATCATCCCAATTTTTACTTTCTGGCTGTCAACAGCCTGAAATTACAACACAGTAGCCTATGGGGTACAGTAATACATGTATTTAATGCATACAGTGTAACTCACAAATTCAATGCTGAATCAACTGAAGATTTGGAAGTAAGATTTTTGCTATTGATATCTATTGAACATACCTTAATAAAAAAAAGATGTTAAAATCACAAAATACCGTAAAACCTCGTCTACAAGCATATATAGCATTTTTGATGAAAGCTCAATTCATATGAAACAAGTGTGAATATGCCAATACAATAGATTGGTCTTACAATAATACTTGTTTGTATATGCTTGGATCTGTACATTTATTTGCTCAAACTCCATAATGGTGCCTAGATTAATTTAGCTTTCATCAGAAGCACTCTATATGCTTGTAGACGAGGTTTTACGGTAGCTCTTTAAGCAGCACTTTAAAACAAACACACAAACAAAGAGACAAATGTAATAAAGCTTGTGTTTCTCTCACCTGTCATTTCAGTTTGTACTACATCAACTGCCTTCATCACTTCTCCTGAACACCTCTGATCTAAATTCCTCCCTAAACCAGACTCTAAATGCTTCTGTAGTTCCTGAAATATACAATGTAAAAGAAGATGTACAAAATATTTGCGATTCATAACATCAAACACTTTGTTAAATTGATATGTTCTTAATCAATTGTTATACTATCATAAAGCAGCGAAAGGTGAAAGATTTGTGTCAAGAAATTCTTAGTTTGCAAAGCCAGTACTATTTATCACACCCTGGTGAAAATATGTTTATTTACAAATTTAAATTGTAGATGTCAAGACAAGCCTGTGTCACAGATCTTTTTCAAATATGTGACTCACTACATTCAAGAGACTCCAAACATGCTGAAAGTCACATTTTGTTTTCTAAAACAAAATATTTCTTTTCTAGCATGAATCAATAAAAAAAAAAACCTGAAGTCATAATCATCAATGTTTCCCACATTGATGTCAAGTGGTATTGAGTTGAACTTGATATGATGTTAATATCCACCTCTAATTGTCTTGTTAAAGTTACTAGCGGTCACCCGTCTTTTGCGGTTCGTAAATAAATACAATTTATAAATGCATCACCACCCTCCAAGTTTTAATTTTATTGCGAACAATTTTATCAACTCCCTAATTTATTACCGATTGATCAGTCGTTTTATTTAATTCATTTTAATCAACTTCTTCTTTGTTGCCCCCACGTGTTGTCCCATATCCTCCCGTTCTTTCCACTGTTCCCCCCTTTAGCTCACATCCCTCTTCTCCGCTCTGCCTCTTATCTGTCCGTAGTATCATGGTTTTAGTACTTCTTCCTAATATCGCCAACCCATGGCACCCATGCACTCTCCTCACTCATTTTGATTTTCCCGTGTTTATTATTCCCACTTGCTTCAGAGGCAGCGTGTTGATATGTGATGTCGCAAACTAAATGATACATTTTTTTTTTTGCTTGACGCTTGGCGTGTTGATACGCCGAAGACGCAAGATTTTTTGTTTGACGCGATGTAGTTGTTAGGCGGACATAGTAACTGATGCTCACTATTTTGAGGTCCCTGGATTTTTGCTCATTTTTAGACTTTACTCACTAAGATTGAAAAAGATGAGGTGAATATGCAGCGTAACTCGGTGAATGGTTAGGTTTGCAAAAGTGAAATTTGCAGTTGCATCACCACTGTTCGAGTTTTTATCACGAAAAGTTTTCCAACTCGGTAATTTATTATAGATGGCTTACCTCTTTGTAAATCTTGATGACCAGTGGATCTGAATGGAAGGATTTATCAAACTGGTCCACAAGATGTGTATGGCTTACCTCTTTGTAAATCTTGATGACCAGTGGATCTGAATGGAAGGATTTGTCAAACTGGTCCACAAGATGTGTATGGCTTACCTCTTTGTAAATCTTGATGACCAGTGGATCTGAATGGAAGGATATATCAAACTGGTCCACAAGATGTGTATGGCTTACCTCTTTGTAAATCTTGATGACCAGTGGATCTGAATGGAAGGATTTGTCAAACTGGTCCACAAGTGTATAATAATCTAATTGTCTTATTCAAGATGTGTATGGCTTACCTCTTTGTAAATCTTGATGACCAGTGGATCTGAATGGAAGGATTTATCAAACTGGTCCACAAGTGTTGACAGTTTTCTGATTTCATCTGTCATGGTAATTGTCTTGTTAAAGATGTGTATGGCTTACCTCTTTGTAAATCTTGATGACCAGTGGATCTGAATGGAAGGATTTGTCAAACTGGTCCACAAGTGTTGACAGTTTTCTGATTTCATCTGTCATGGCTGCTGATACCTACAAAAATAGATCATCAACCACATTAAAGCCATGATAATGCAAAATCTTTTAAAACGAGTGTGGTAATATTTGTAAAACAAACCTGATATTTTTCACTGGAATATTTGTAATGTTTACACATGTCCCAACTTACGCCTCATTGAAATCAGCCAAATTTGATGTTTTTGTAGAAAAACAACCAATTTTGAATCAATATCTTAAGACGACATTGAATTCCATCATAGAACTCCACTGTTAAGTGGTCAAGTAGGGTTTCTTTCATTTTACCTTATTATTTCTGCTTAAAATGAGCAGTAATCAGCAAGGAAAAACAAAATTAAAATTTGACAAATTCATATATTATGACTTTAAAATTTATGCTATCTGAAAGTTGTAATCGGTGTAACAAACTTCATTATAAATGGGCCTTAGATCATTACAGGAAACATAATACATTAGGAACAGACATAACACTCCACAATCTACCTAGCACTTAACATCACCATACCTTTGTTTCTCCCAGCTCAGCTGTTTCCTTGATTTTGTCTTTGCATTCCATTGAAAGAACCTTGAGTTGCTGTGTGATGTATTCTAATCTGTCATGCTGATCTTTGCGCTTTTCAATACAACTTGACCTGACAATCACAGTCAAACAGGGTATTTAAGTTCTAATGGCTAACAGGTATCAAATCCAGTTAACAAAATATACAATGTTTAACACCACAAAAAATACAAACACTTTCGAGGGCCAATGCTAAGTAGGTCTGCATTGAGTTTCAAGGTCAAATGAAGCTACTCTGTTTGATGACATCTGACTTAAAAATTCCCCAGGATAGTAGTAAAAAGATTCGCACACAGAGTTGGTCTTCATTCAAAAGATCAATTTACTTTTGATTGGTCAATTAATCAGTACCATTGTCTCATATAAGTGTGGGTCTAAAAGCAAAAAGCATGCACCTAAGATAAAATGAAATATCTAATCAAAGATGTATCATCTACAGAAATGTAATGTGCTGCAACCAAATCACCGGATATCTTGACTATTCTATCCATACAGAATTATAATTTGCATATATCACTACTCATATCATATCCTTTGGTATCAGGGCTGTCAAAAATATCAGCCTATTTCACAGGTGCGAACATTTGAGACAAAATTGGTCTACAATTGTTTACTTTCTGTGAAATTAATAAAATAAATAAAAATGATCTTCAAAAACATGCTGATTTGTTGTTTTTGTAGCAATAGTTGTTTTTCTGCTGATCACAGTGGCCATTTTCAAGTCGTGGAATGACAGCTATAAAGTCATCTAATTGGGCTATCAAACTGCAGGTTTGGCAAATCTGTGTGGTATTAATTTGGGTGAGTTTATACCTTTTTGTAGATGCTGTGTTGTGTACCTCATCCAACATCCCTTGAACACAGCTAACTATCTGCATGCCTTTCTTTGCATGCTGCTCAAATTTAGTCTTCACTGCAGTGTGTGATATACATTCCTAGAAAGCAAAAAGAAAAATGCAACACAAATATTATCACTATATTCAACTATCAAAGTTTAATTTGGTCATAATTTGCATGATTTTTAAACAGGCCCATAGCCAATGTCCTGCAAGTCCTAATTTGGAGGGACAATTCACTTAGGGCCTATTTCTTGAGTGAAAACTGTCAAAAAAGGACTCAAATACTTTAGAGGAGTCCACATTAAGATGTGATACAAAAAAGTTACCTTATTTCCCACTCCAATAAATCATGGCTACAGGTCTTTAGTGTATAAAAAATATTTGTAAGTACTTCTTAATCACAGAACATCTCTTTTTTTTCACCAAAATATATATGAAATATACTTGCAACTTGCAAGTACAAAAAAAAACCCCAAACAGACAAAAATATATAAGCAAACAATCATGAAAATGACAGGTTTCTAATTAAGAAATGCAAGTATCTATTGCAAGACTCACCTCAAATTGCCTTTCAAAATTTTCAAATGCAAAAAGTCTGGCTTGGTATCCTTCAGCAAGAGGCCCACCTGCAAGTAAGAAGAGAATTCACACAATTCAATACAGGAAAAATGGCTAAATGTGCAAAGATCTCACTGTAATATTGAAAGAATTTTAGGTCTGGAGTACTATGAATCAATTTGGTATATCCCATACATTCAAATGACACTGAAACTACTTCATCAATGCCATTTCTCAATGCTACAGTGTAAGATCCAAAGCTAGTCATGCGAAATACAAAGTACACTAAGCATAGGTGCTGCACTTAATTGCACGCACAACATTTTTTTATCAATCCATGTTTTGAGTCTCTTTTATTATAAGTTGAACAAAGTATACTTTTAAATTCTAGAATCTTTGTCCATGACAATTCCCTGGTGATCAAATGTTGATAGTGATGTACAGTACATACACTACAAGTGATTTAGTTGTAGCCAAAATCACACAGTGATGTGTAATGGAGTTGCTTTGGGGTCAACTTTTAGCGATTTGATTCTGGGTTTGCTAGCGATTTCTAGTTGATACATTTTGTTTTCTGATAGAGCAAGTGGAAAATGCCATCAACAGATTGCTACACTGGTATTGATGGCTTAGTTTGCTACAGATATTGCAGACAGCATAACTCACTTGAATCCGGTGTACTTGGTGCCTTGGGTGTGCGTGTGATAAGAGCTTCTTTAGCTGATACAAAGAACACCCTATCCTCTGCCTCTTGCTCTGTGATGACCTTCAGCTCCTCAACAAGGAACTTGACATCTCTTTCCATGTGTTGCTGTTTTACCTGTAAATGGACAGAAATAAACAATACAAAAAAGAATGTGTATTAAATCACTTCCTCTATAGTTTTCAACCAATTTATATTATAGTACTCAAGGGTAAATACCGTACTTCCTCGAATAAACGCCCCTGGGGGCGTTGCATTTTCCAAGAACGATAATTCCCATAAAATCATTAGATAAGCTTAAAACCCACGCTAAAATGACGAACTATGAACTAGAAACACTCACTTCTGGTTCACTTCCGGGTTTTCAAACAGATTTTCGCAGATTATCGACGCTATTATCGACCATGTGTGCAACTTGGTAAGCTTACTACAACACCCCTTTGAGGAAGGACAGTCAGGAATCCCCCACTTAGTAATGTGGTCATGAAACATCCATGTTGATTGGCCAGTCAATAATCTGATCCTAGTGGTAAACTACTATCGGCAATTTGATTTGCATATAGTAATCTTCTTTTTTTTGTGGCTTTTGCACAAGACAGGAAAGTGCACACTTCTAATAAGCTTTTGCCCTGTGTTTATAATCAATAATCAACCACGATTTAGCCATGTCCTAAACAAAAGAATAGCCAACCCAGTATGGAGTATGGCAGTATGCACCTTCCTGTGTATTGGCATTTCAGTAACATCCATTACACAAGATACCATTCCTACTACAGTACATATACTTACTGCCTCTGAATACTCCTCCCCTGCTGATGCATCCCAGCGATTATTGAGGATGAAGATGTTGGGTTTAGATAACCTCTCACTCACTTTGTGAAAGAAACTTTTCTCCTGTTGAAAGCAACAAAAAAATATTGTGAATGATAGCAAGAATAATAGAAAACATTTATGAAAAGGCTTAGTTAAATGATTCCAAAGTGCTCTACATAAAGCACAACAAAGTGTGTATGTGTATAGGGGAGTAGATGCAACACCCACCAGATTTTTTGCTTTTGCCTTAAAACGCTAAAACAAACCACCAAATGTCTGCATGTAATAAAGTCTGACCATTCTTTGCGTTCATTTTAGAGAAACAAATTTTGAGGGAGGGTACAGGGGTTGTTGAGGCCCAGGTGCACATTTTCATCCATTTTTGTCATATATTTTAATATGTGACCATCCACCACAAAGAGGTAGTAAAGTCGGCTCTTTATACAGGAGATTGAGGGTTTTTGAGGTAAAACTTTTCTGAGTCTGCGCAGCAGACCATTACATTTAGAAACAGTTTTACAGATTTTGTTAATTTGCTCATTCCAGTTTAGGGCTGGATCCAGCCAAACACCCAGATACTTGAATTCATACACATTTTCAATTAAAGCATTATTTATATACACCTTCAAATCATCATTTTTATGAAACATTTTTTGTTGAGTACATAAAAGCATACATAGCCTTGGTCTTTTTTACATTAAGGGTGAGACAATTTTTGTAAAGCCACTTAGCAACCTTTACTGATTTCTGTATTCATTCTGCCATTGATGTCACTGACAGACTTACCCGTAACAAAAATAGCTGTGTCATCAGCATATAAGGTGACTTTAGAGTTAGTGTCAGTGACAACATTGGCAAGGTTATTTATGTACAGCGTAAAAAGAAGGGGCCAAAGGATTGATCCTTGGGGGACACCAAACTTGACTGCTGCTGGGCTAGACACATTATCACCTATTTTAGTAACCTGTTGACAATCAGAAAGGTAAGATTCAAACCATCTGAGTTCATGGCCATGCACACCAAAACTCTGGAGTTTATGAAGAAGAACTTTGTGGTGCACGGTATCAAATGCCTTCTTCAGATCTAAAAATATGACGCCCATATATAGCCCAGAGTTGAGGTTGTCGAGCAAATAATCAGGGTTGATTCTGCATTGGATACCAAGACAACGACATCAGCATCCAGACAATGTTTAGTGTGACATGACCATTACTTACTGTTCTCATAAGGGTTGACTCTGCATTGGATACCAAGACAAAGACGTCAGCATCCATACAATGTTTATCTATCCACTCATCTAAATTGGGTTCTACATCTATTCCAGGGCTGCAATAATAATGACAAGCAATATGTATCGGTCAAAAACTCTTTCTAGGTATTTTATGTGACAGAACTGAACCGAAGGCCCAAAGTTTAAATAATGCTACCTGCCCAATAAAAGAAGTAAGGGAGTGAAAAAAGTTGGCTTCCAAAGTTAGTTATCTGAAGTATTATTCGCCTTCATGTCCATATAATTGCTAGCTCAAATTTAGGTTCACAATATTAAGACAACTTTCTGTTTGGCTATTAAATGATCAAATTTTGCTCTACAAGTTTGTTGCAAACAATTTCTTTCTGGTATTCCTTTTTAAATTGTACATGTGACTCATCTACTTATCAGATCCAATCAGGTGAAAGGAGATTATATAATTATAAACCTTATATCTTTTGGATATTTGGTTGCAACGTTATGATTTTAACAACACAATATCTTGTACTTCATTCTATTTTCGTTGCAAAGTTATCAGTTTTTACAAAACAACTGGTGTTACTTTATTGGTTTTGTTCCTAATTTTTTCCCTGTATCTCGATTCCATAACTGTCACCTTTGGTCTGATCTCATCACATACATCTTTTGATGCAATATAAACTTACCTGTCCAAGAGTATGACATCATTTTGTAGTAAATGACACCTTGATTTGGGCCAGAAGATGTGTACTATTGTATTCTGATGGTTGGCTATTCTCTCAGAGTGTAATGCATGAGCTAACTGACCTACAGACTGGACAAACAAACAAAAACACACATGTAAATGGTATAATGTGTATGAGCAGAGTTTCACAGTTTGCAGATTTTAATGTTACACTGGTCCATGCTTGTGAAGATACTTTCTCGCAAATCAACGACAGGTAATGCCAACAAGCAGGGAAGTATTGATATTGAAGTCAGCATGAGTCCATATTGATGGCTTTGGAACAAAATTTCATGAGCCCTGCCTATCAGCAGGTTAGCAGTGATTTTCACAGCTTTATGGCCTGAGGACCAGTTTTATCTTCAACACTGATGCATGCACAGTTGGATCAGATTTTTAGTAAAAAGTATGTACATCAAATATGAGATGCAACTGTTCAGTTACATTGTCCAGAAGAATTTTTGTGTGTGCTGGAAAGAGACAAAGTCTATAGGCCATTTGACTTCCTCGAGACAGACATGTACGATCAAAGGCGGCGTATCCGTAGGGCGCAGCCACTTTGTGATGCATCGTGCGCAA